>NW_025389468.1:0-1212 GCF_016433145.1 Gracilinanus agilis | reverse complement strand
ATGTAAGAATCATGAAATTAATATATATATATACATATATACTTATTGTATAATAGTGTATGAATATTTAAAATGCATAGAAGATCCCATAATGCAGTAACTTCTGCTCTATTTTGATGAACTAGCATATATTTTTAAAACACTTTTTTTTAATTGACCAGTGAAGATACTGTTGCAATTTTCATATACTGTTTTATAATTTGTATTGAATTTGATCTTTATTTTTGGATCATTGATTTAGTGCTAAAAAAGTCTTAGAGAAGAAGGAATACAATCCTTTCACTTTAAAAAATAAGGAAATGGGTTATGATATTCATCATGATTTGTATAATATATCATAAGGATTTAGAGCCAAAATGGTTTTAGAAATCACCTCTTCTCACCCCAGTATTTTAAATATGAAGAAACTGAATCCAGAAAAGGGAAATGACTTGTCCATAAGTATATGGAAATTAAATATCACTCCTTTAATAGATTAATAAAGACAATATTCATAGTGATGATATCTTTATATGGAAATACTTTGAGTTTAGAGAAAATTACATAAGCTAGAACAACTGACTGATTGTATCTGATGACATAGCTCCATTGGTAGTTATTCCATAATTTTGAATAAAATTTAAAATTAACCTTAACAATTAATATTTCTATTGTGACATCAGGCTAACAACATGCATTTTTCACAACATAGTCTATTATATCAGAAAAATAATGTCCTATCCATAATGCTGTCAATATTGAAAAGTCTTAGAACTAAGTTAAGAAACCTGAAAATGACAACATTTCTAATAAATATCAGGGGCAGGATTCTATTTTTTTAAACAAGACCAATCTTCTTTTCACTATATGATAGCCAAAATTTAAATATACATTTGCCTAACCACCTCATAAAGACTTACTTTGACTTTTCCTCGTGTATTGTGCTGAAGTATAGGGATTTCTCACCAAATTGACCTTTTTTAGCTACGATTCTGCACCAGGACTGGTGACATAAAGACTATGCAAATGTCTTTAGTCTGACAGAATTCTGTATATAGGTAGAAGCACATAAAGGCAGAGGGAATATTGACTAAAATAAAATTTTGCTAACCTAGTAAATTTTCTATTCTTACTAGACCCATCAGAAAGTTAATTTTTCTTACATTTAACTTAAATTCCTCTCCACAGGGAGAAGCTGTCATGGCCTATAAACTTCACAACAACCAAAGACTC
>NW_025389467.1:0-7602 GCF_016433145.1 Gracilinanus agilis | reverse complement strand
AATAATAATAATAATAATAATAATAATAATAATAATAATTAGTATTTATATAGAATTTTAAGTCTTGCAAAGCGATTTACAAATACCATTCCCATTTCCTTTACACATACCTTATTTGATAAGGTGTTTCAGGCTTTCCTCAAACTTGTTCGGTTTCTTTTGGTCATATTCACATTTTTTTTCATTACTCCTCTTAAACTACAGTGCTAAGAAATCAATTATTGTCATTCAGTTGTTTTCAATCATGGCTAACATTTCTTTGGTGGTTTCCTTGGCAAAGATACTAAAAGAGTTTTCTATTTACTTCTCCAGCTCATTTTACATGTGAGGAAACTGAGGCAAATAGGGTTAAGGAGCTTATTCAGGGTCATACATGTTATGATGAAAATAACAGATAATTTGGAGAAGCAGATAAATGTGTCTGGGCCAATAGACCTTCAAGTCACAAACACTGATTGACAAGCTTCAGAGAGAAAGGAGGGGGTCAGACACTCCTGGATCTCAAACTCCTCCCCACTAAACAGTTGCTGTTTTTCAGTTGGAAGATGGAGACTGGCTAAGATTCTTCTGGTAAATTTCTGTTATGGCTGAACCCCAATGATGTTCCCTTTCTTTAATTTATATTCCTAACAGGTCTGATAGAGGAATAAGTAGAAGCTAGCTATCTAACTGATGAGGACAAAGATAAATGATCTTCTTAAAACTGGCAGCAGACAGGATTCAAACTAGATGTCCAGACTGATTTGTGAGTATTCCCCCAAATAATTTCCAAGCACAGATATTGTAGGTAAAGGTTATATTAAGAAGTATAAAGGAAAACTAAAGTAATTAATGAAGGTATTTGAATAAGAAAAGGTGACCCTGAACTGTTAGGTTGAAGCTGCCCTTCCTGCCCCACAGGAGATGATGAAGGCACTTAACTAAAACTGGCTCTCTTGCTATTAATGAATATTTTTACTCTCTAATCACTAAATATTTGTTGTATTGATGTTGATAAAGATCAACCTAATTAAATAGGCTAACCCTTGTGTAGAAACCACATTGGTTTATGTCACAATGGCCACACAGGTGAACCCTCAAGTCTGGAGCAGTAAGCAGTGTGTCTGCTCACTTCAACCTCCACCAAGTAACTGCCAACTCCTCTCAACTGCCCCCTCACCCAAAGTTCTCCAAGGGGGTCCCCTGAAATTCTGGGTGAGGCTGTCCCTGTATCTTTGCAGGGATTCCATGCTTTCCATCTCCACATAACATACAGCCAATAAGTCTCTGTGTCCAGATTTTGAACTCAGGAAGATGAGTCTTCCTGACTTAGACTTGACATTTTACATTATGTGATTGAATCAATATAAGTTCATAATTAACTAAAACCTCACTATCAACTAGGTCTTTCCTAATATATACATGTGTTTAATTACCATCTAAAGCCTAAAATCATGATTGTATATTCATCTATCTTCAAAAGATGTTATCAATATCATTAAAGTAGTAAATCACTGTGGTTTGGCATTCACTAGGTTCTCAAAGACATTGTCAGTCCCTTGCGAGCACTTATAGAAGATTCTACTGAACTCAAAATTGTTTTTTTAAGAAGTCATTTTCAGGAGGAAATATTTATTTAATTGCAGTGAACCCATAAACTATAGGCATTGTTCAAGAACAAACTTGACAAATCACATCACAATCTTAAAATATATGACAATCTAAAAGATCATTTGTTAATTTCTCATCTCTTCAGTTATAACTGAATCTACAGTTTTTGACTCTTTTAGCCCTGTTTTAGGAAATGTATTTAATGTTTCTAATCTTTGGTATCATTGATATTCATCTTCCTTTCTAATTTTGGTATCTTTCCAATTGATTAACTAAATTTTTTTTCTTTATGAGATCTTTGACAATTTTAGTTATTTTTCATTTCCCCCTTCTCACTTATTTTCTGATTCTTTACTCTTTGATAACAGACCTTCTTATAGAGATAGACCTAAAATCTGCCTCAATTTCCTTTCACATGTAGACATTCATTTTCTTCAACCTTGACACTTTTCCCAAAAATCTTTGGGTAGGGGAGATTGACTCTAATTAGATGGTGATCCTTTTCCCTTAGGCCTGATACTACCATACATTATGGCATCATGCCCTTATTCCATTCATTTAAAAAAACATTTCTGATGAGACTCAGTCATTATCTTCTACTTTCCTTTGCCTTTACTATTTTTTCTAGATTATATTACATTACATACAATTTTCAATATTTGTTTTCTGACATTTTGCTATCCATGTAATGTCCCCCCTCTATACCCTACTCCATTACAAAGACAACAGGTGATATGTTATGGGTTGTGCATGTGTACAGACATCTACATGACATTTTTCCATGTTCATCATGTTTTGAAAGAAGCCACATGAAGCTTACACTAGAGAAAAATTAATGGAGGAAATAAAATAAAGACTAGTTTGCTTCAGTCTATACTCAGAGTCCCTCAGTTCCTTTTATGGCAGTGAATAGCCTTTCTTGAATCACTGATAAGTCAAGTCATTTACAGCTGATCATTATACTTCATTGCTTTTACTGTGTACAACATTCTCCTGCTTCTGCTTACTTAATTTTGTGCCACTTCATACCAGTGTTTCCAGCTTTGTTTGATTTTTTGTGATCGTCTTCATTATTTTTTACAGCACGATATTATTCCATTACAATCATATATTAAAGCTCATCCAGCTAATATTCAATTGATGGCCATCCCTTAAGTTTTCAGTTCTTTGCTATCACAAGAGCTGTTATAAAAAATTTCATAAAAGTAGGTCTTTTCCCCCTATATTTTATATCTTTTGGATACAGGTCTAGTGGTGGAATTGCTGGGTTTCCTACTGCTTTTAGTAGGGTTGAGAGAAGATAGCATGAGTCTTATGTACAAACTTTTATCACCATGTAGCCATCCTAAGAAGTAACCACAATCTAATTCTCCTTCTTCACATTTGTCTACTTTCACTCCAACTGTCTGGGCAGAGTCAATTTCTATCAATTTTCTCAACCAAATTTGAGAAGAAAGTCAGGGGCATCTGCTTCTTTCTTATATTTTAAAATTATTTTGAAAAAATATTTCTTTCTCTCCAAAGTATATACATTATTAACTCATTGGGTAAAAATATGATCAAATATCCAAAGTCCACATGGCTGTTTATGAATAGTAAACTTTACCAAAAGAAGTTGTTTTAACATTTTCATGTTTTCGGGAAAGTATCATTTTGTACTACTGAATATAGCCTTAAACCACAAAGAAGAATCATGTAATGTTTTACTAATGAATAGTATTTGTAAAAATCCTTGGAAACTGAACAACACCACTAATTTCTATTGTTACTAGGATGCCAATTTTTTTGAAGTGTATATATTTGTTAATCTTGAATTTTTTTACTGATTGTAGTCCTTTTAATCAAAAGTCCAATGCCTATTAAGAAGTTATAGAGAGGTGTCTTTTTTTCTTTTTTTATTGTAAATGCATTTCACTGGCACAGAGCCCAGATTTTTGAAAAATAAGAGCGATGTGCACAAAACAAAAACAAAAACATATGAGAACATGTGGGAGTTTTATTATGCTTTAACATAACAGAGTTGCTTTGTGTATATTCATTCATATCCACATTTTTACACATTTTCTGATGTATCTAACAATTCCAAAAATATAATGGGAAAAGATCCAAAAAATTTTTGATAGGACCTTAGGTCAAAAGAATGATCATTAAAACTGTTGGCTAAGAACTGAATTTTATATATATTTATACTTTGAATGTAGATCAGGGAATGAGGTCAGCTGTAATATACTAAATAATGAGTTAGTCAGTTGTTTTTCTTTCTTATCACCAAGCATAATTGCGGAAACTCCAAAAAGGCAAGAAGTAATGAAAAGGGATGGAGAGTGAGTGGAAAAGAAACAGAGATGGAGAACAGTAAGCAAGGAGGTAAAGGTCAAATACAATCTGAAAGGACAGGGGAAAAAGTACATGGTATCCGGCAGAATTCATTTTAAATTTTTAGTTGAGGAAACCGAGACTCAAAGATGTCAACTGATTTATCTAAGTTTATAGAGCTTTTTCAAGTGTAGGAGATAAAATCTGAATTGAGTGTCCTGACACAAAGTCCATTGTACCATGGATATGAGTACTAAATCCATAGGGTGATGAGGATATTGGAGGTAAAGACAGAAATCATAGGGATACATTTTAATTGATGTTGCAAGTATATCTAAAAATCTTAGTGCCTTAATAAAAGTCCTAAATATTTATTTAATGTACTACAAAGAATGTTTCAATATTCATTTTCTTATGTTTAGTTAACAAAAAAGCAATAGAAATGTGAAAAGATAATGTGACTATAAAATTATTAGAGTAAAATTTTATGCTTAATCATACTTGAAAATATATTAAAAAGTAATTTAGTCTTTCATGCTTCTGTAGTTGTTACTCTTCTTAAAGCATAACATACTATATTTGTCAGCTAATACTGAATAACCATTATCCTTTTTGCTACATCAGAATCAGGAGGTGAGGACATGATCACAACTCAAAGAATGTGATGACATAAAATATGATGGATACTTCTTGAGTAGAAAAGATAACAAAACAGAGGGGGAAAGAGCTGATCTTAATTCCAAATCACTTGTTTTTTTTCTTTAACTGTCATTTCTGCAACATGAAAATAGAATTTGAAAAGTACATGGATTTTTTTTCATTGAAATTCAATAGATATTTACTTAACCTTTTCAAGATCTTTTCTTGACTCCCCCTGCCAAGATAAAGAATTAAACATTTCTTGTAATTTGTCAAATCTAAGGTAGATTGTCTGTGGATTATTTATATAATATACTGTATACATTTCTATGAGTTTATTACTAAATAATCTTTCATGGAAACTTTTTTGTAATCTTGTTCTCCTAATTCATATTTATTTGGGAGAGGAGGAAAGTGGATAGAGAGAGATAGTTTCAAAGTCAGGAGGAACTGGTTTCAAATTTGACTTCTGACAGAAACTTGTTATGTGACTTTGAAAATTACATGTAATGTCCCTCTTAGAGATGAATGTTTAAGATCTCTTGATTATAATAATAGACCACATTTATTTGGTAAGAGGCAGCATGCCATCAAGGCCAACTTTTGATATCTGCTCTCGGTGTGACTAGAAAAACCATTTTTTTCTCTGTTCCCTGGACACTGAGACTATAAATTACAGAGAAGGTGTGTACCTACATTGACAAAAGGGAGTTTCTTAACTAGAAAATTTATTGGATGAAATCACAGGTCATATCTTTATCTGGCATTTTAAGTTTTTACAGAGTTCTTTACAAACATTGTCTCATTCAATACACACAACAACTCTGTTACTGAGATTCCATTATTTTCCCCATTTTTAAATGAGTAAATAAATTCCTAACTTTTAATTTATTACTATTAATTTTGTTAATAATTAACTATAAAATCAATTCATTAATAATTGAAATTAATTATTTGCTCAGAGTCACAGAGCTAATGAAAGTTTGAATTAAAATTCTAATCTATGTCTTCTTGATTCCAAGAAGTAAGACTGACTCCTTTCAATGATTCTAGGCCAATTCTGAGCAAGTCATTGAATCTCTCTTACCATGTGGTTGGAATAAATGGTTTTTAACATTCCTTCTAAGTCAACAGTTCTATGATTTTATTTTATTAAAAATGTTTTATTGATAAAGAAACAAGCATTTATTAAGTGGCCACCATTTATCAAGCATTAGTGATAAAAGTTCAAAACTAAATTGTTCTGTGACCTTAAGTTGCTTAGATAATGGAAATATAAATATATGAAAATATGCAAAATAAATATGTCAATTTCAAGAATAAACCTTTATTTTCTAGGCAGTAAGGGAAAGTCTTGTAGAATGTGATATTCAAACAGAGCTTTTGTTCAATACAAAGGTACATACAGGGCTCAATACAAAGCTGTTTTAGAAGAGAGCACTAAGAACTGGGAGGCTCTGGTCATTTGAGTTGGAAAATGTTAGATTCCTTGATTGTCCAAATAATGATGCCCCAAAAATCTCAAAAAAAAGAATTATTATATGTTTCTCATAGAAGAATTTCAACTGATTCTACGAAAAGGAGACAAGTAAAAATATCAAGAAAAATGACTGAGGACCTTTAACACTTCAAAATCTCATTGAATGTTCCCATCTTAGACCCACTTTTTATATTAACAAAAATGAGTATCTTCAAACACCAAAGCCCATGGATCTATGTTTAGCAGTAGAAACCCTCTACATTAGCGTCTCAGCCTGAGCCTCTACTCTCACCCCAACAAGAAATAATAGACACTGAATTCTACCCTGGCAAACACAAAAGGGAGCATTCCTAGAGGAGACAGGAAAGAAGACCATAGCCTGGACTCAGAGTAATAAACTAGAGGGGTTTTAATTAATTAACTAATTAATTGATGATCTCATTATTAATGATATGGAATATCCATTCATATGGTTGTTAATACTTTTTCATTCTTTTGAGAACTGTTTGTTCATGACCTTTCATGACTATTTTGGGGGAATAACTGACAAGACCAAACTTTATTGTGATTACCGCTGTTCAAAATTGGAAAGGGTAATTGAATTAAAGGAGATAATTTTTAAGAGAAGGGCTACCCTAGATCATTTGCAAACAAAGCCCGAGAGTCAAATACAGCCTGTTGCCTGTTTGTTGTTGTTTTGGAAAGCAAAAGTTCCCTGGGATATACAAAATCATGACAGTGGGCCTGATTTGGCCTCTGGGACTTTTTCTGCCAATTCCTAGCCTAAACCTCTTAGATTTCTTTCAGGTACAAAAACTTAGTGTTTCTATGACGTTGCCTCCAAAATAAAGGAGGATATTGCAGTATATAATGAAGTATTAAAACGTGATATAGAGGAGTGTGAGTTCCAAAGAGGCTTAATATATGGGAAACTTTTTTTTTTAACAATAAGAGTAATCCAAAAGGGGAATGAGCTGTATCGGGAGACACCTGGTTTCTCCTTGATTGGAAATCTTCAGGAAAAGGCTGGATTATTGCTTGTTAGGTTTGTTGTAGAGGAAATTTCAGTTGTGAAATAGATAGATTTGATAATTAATGTGATTTCTTTCAAAGCTAAAATTTGTGATTCTGTTATTTCATGAAAATATCTAGCTGATTCCATTGGAAATAGAGGAGCAATTGTTCATTTCATCCTTTCCAACTCTGACTCTAGGAAAATTATATTGGACCCAATGAGTCAAGTGATTTAAATTGGGAACCCACCTTTTTTTCTTGTCTTTTTTAAGAAGGAAAAGTTCTATTTGATTGAAAACTGCCTTTTTCCATAGAAAAATGGTAGGGCAGCACTTCCACTAATCTTCTGATGTAAGATTTTTCACTTCTAATTTCTGGTTGGGTAGAAAAGCAGAAACTTATTGGTTCTGTTTGCTATGCCTTGTGTTTATTGTCTTCTGGAGATCAAAGTATCAATGGTCACTGGGACAGTTCATTTTCTATTGAAACCAAGACAATGGAATTTTCTCTCTCTCTCTCTCTCTCTCTCTCTCTCTCTCTCTCTCTCCTGTCTCTTATACACA
>NW_025389466.1:0-2810 GCF_016433145.1 Gracilinanus agilis | reverse complement strand
ATTATATTATGTAGATTCTATATATATAAAATATATTTTTTTTATTTTAGAAATTAAGAAAAAAACCCTGAGGTTTGGCGAGAATATCTGACTGGGAGATGTTCAACAAGTGGTGTCCCACACCTGAGGGTCACCATGTCACCCCCATGTCTAAGTTTCCTGCAAAGCACTAGCTGCCTTCCTCTTTCTTCCATGGGATATACACTTCCCTCCCCCCCCCAATAAAAGCTGTCCATACCCTCTCCTTCCAGAAACTCCTTTGTATTTATCTTCTGGCATGTTGTCTCTGCCAGGAAGAATGGAAACTCCTTGAGGGAAAGACAGACTGTGCAAAGTAACCTTTGAATGGAATTTAATCAAATGACTTAACTATACTTACATAGTTGTAAAAAGGAGGAAGAAGAGGAACAGATGGAAGGGAAGAAAGATGGAGGAGAAGGGAAAGAAGAGATGGAGGAGGAGGACGAAATTAATAATAGCAATAAATAATAAAAGTTGAGGAAGTTAGGTGGTACAGTGGAGTCAGGAAGACCCAAGTTCAAATCCAGCTTCAGACACTTACTAGCTGTGTGGTCCTGGGCAAGTCACTTAACCCTGTATGCTTCAGTTTCCTTATCTGTCAATGAGCTGAAGTAGAAAATGGCAAACACTCCAGTATCCTTCCCAAGAAAGCCTCAAAGTGGGTCACCAAGAGTTGGACATGACTGAAAAATGACTGAACAACAAAGTTAGAGTTGACCAGTAGTGAGGGGATTAATTGATTAATTAAAAGGAGTAATTCCATTCCAGGCTCTACCACTAACCAAATTTATGACCCGAGGCAAATCACTTAGCCTCCCTGACCCTTGTTTTTATCATCTTTAAATTGAAGCAGATAATCAATCACTTTCACCTCTGAAATCCAAAGTTCTAATAATTCAAGTTTGCAGTAACAATGGACCTTCCTCCCAAGCAAAGGTGAGGTAGATAATACATGCATTA
Source organism: Gracilinanus agilis (assembly GCF_016433145.1). Lineage (NCBI taxonomy): Eukaryota > Metazoa > Chordata > Mammalia > Didelphimorphia > Didelphidae > Gracilinanus > Gracilinanus agilis. The sequence goes on along the minus strand of NW_025389466.1, from coordinate 1,829 downwards.
TCTCCATTGTATAGTGGAGGATGCTGGGGCTCATGGATCAGCACAGATTTAGAGCTAAAAGAAACCTGAGAAATCCAACGAATTTCTTAATTTCACAAATGGGGAAACTGAGGCATAAGGGAGTCATCAACAATGTAACTTGTCAGAAGTCACATAATGACTGACCCTGGGTCTTGTGACTCCTTTTATACTAGACTGCCTCATAAACTCCTTTAATTATCCTTTTTACCACCTTGGGACTCACTAAATCTTTACTTTCTCCTTGCCTCTTCTGTCTCTGTTTTTGAAGAGGAAATGTTCCTTTTTCTTGCTAGGACTACAAGAGAATGAGGGAGCTGTGTTTTACGGGGCCTTAAATACTCTGTAGGCAGTGGAGAAACATTCCTAGTTTCTGAGCAAGGTGACAGGACATTTTTATTTAGTCTCTTGATATCTTGTCCTCTGATCCCTTGGGAAATTTATCCTCTCAACCATTTACTCTTTCATTTATATTTTCAGTCTTACTCTCTGCTTGTCCTTCCCCTGTGATTATAAATATGTTTGGATTTCCAGAGGAATGGACTGGTAAATGTTTAACAACCAGCTCTTAGTGAGAGAGCAGGAGTATAAAGGTAACATTTTTTATTTCAAGTTGCATTATGAATATCTTCTCCATCACTTTCTTAAGTCTACAAAAAATATCAACAAAACAATAAATCATGATCTGTAGCATTTATTGATTTCTGCAGTGCAAAATGCTCAAACCAAAAGTTTAATAACAGTCTCTCGCTAGCCAATCTTTTATTTTTTTTCAAAATCTTTCATTTACAAATGACACTCAATGTACTTGTGAACTCCTGAAAAAAAACCGACAATCAAAATAACATTTTGAAACTAAAACATTAGGGGGACTCATTTTAATAAGTAATTCTTTAATCCAAAATACTCAAGTCAACATTTTTTACACAGAGACCAAAGGCTTCTATTTTAGTTATATGCTTTGGTAACTGGATCCATTAAAACTGCGAAAATCTAATGAATATAAATTCAAAAGTGAAAGTGACCATGTCACCTGGACTTGCAATATCTGTTAAAGTTTCTTATATAAATAAGCAGGGAAGCAATAAGATTAAACAGGTGAGAATCAAGCAGAGTAAGATAAATTTAGTACTAAAATATGGAAATAATAGATTAAAGAGAATAATTCCAGTAGTGCACAGCAGTGAAAGGAGCCCTTTTTTATTATCTGCTTGTTCTTCATGCCAAATAAAGGGGATCAGGCAGTGTTCTAGAAAGATCTATTAAAATAGGGTGAATTTGAAAAAGAAACACAAAATTAAAATTTCAAAACATTTTTGGAGATTCTGTATTTCTCCTACCTTAAAACAAAACCTTCCCAGAATCCTGATACCCCAAGTTATTCTCCTACCTCTGACCTTTTCTACTTCAAGTTTCTTTAACAGCCTATTCTTGCTGTCTCTACTTCCTAACTACTGACAATTCTCAGGCCCTTGAAATCTCTCTTCCTACTTCAAACATTTAATTAACACTGCTCTTCTAAAGGTTACAAACGACCGAATCAATGGTTTTGGTTTTTTTCCCAGTCTTTACCTTTCTCAATCTTCCTGACACATGTGATGCTCCAGACCATCACATTCATTTTGACATTCTTTCTTTCTTACATCATCTACTTTTCTTTTATTTAACTTTCTACCTCAATGCTCTCATCAATGAACATAGCTTCAAATATCATCTCATGTAGATGACACCAAAATCCGTATTTTCAGTCCTAATTTCTGTCATGAGCAAAATTCCTTAACAAATAATAAAATTAATATAATATATAAGTA
>NW_025389465.1:0-3914 GCF_016433145.1 Gracilinanus agilis | reverse complement strand
CATACATATACATATACATATATATGTGTGTGTGCATATGCATATATATACATATATATGAATGAATATATGTCTATGGATGTACTTACTGAGCTTTATCTTCAAATAAATATAGATTAGCAAATTGGCATACTAAGACTGCTCATATTCAATGTGGTTCCATTTATTTCTTGGTCAATTTCTACCATTTTATAGTAAGTTGTAATTCCTTAAAAGAAAAAAAAAAGTTTACTTGGGTTGGCAAAGTTCTCGAAAGAGTTTCAGCTTCAAATTAAAGTATGGCATTTTGTCTTTCATTTACTGGAAAGCTGTAGGAAAGAAGAAGTGGGCATATTTTCATTGGGAAACTTTGAATTGGAGCACTAGTAAGATTTAATACAAAGGAAATCATCAAAAAAGGAAATTAAGTCACTAGAAGTTAGTTAGGAATTTAAAAAGTCACTTAGCTGCCTGATAAGAGAAATCATCCAAAAAGTAAACTGTCATTAAATAGGAATTGAAAAAGGAAATAAAAGAATAACTTGTCCATCTGTTTCATATTTATAAAGTTCCAATTTTTGCAGACCATCAAGTAAAATGAAGCTACCATATTTACCATTGACTATCCATCTGCTAAACACAAAGATTATCACATAAGGAAGGAGGCATGCCCCTATGCTTCTCCTTCATCTAAATTAGAACTTGTTTAGCTTCACTTTCCAAGCTTCCCAGTTGTTTAAGTTTCCTTACCATGCTATTATGTAGGCCAGTATCTAAATGATCCTTTCTCTTTGAAAAATCAACTTTCATTAAAATCCAAATGGGAGTCATTAAAAAAAAAGTGGGAAACAAAGGCTTTCAGACAATTTTTCAAGAGAAGCAAGGCACGGAACAAAAACGACAACAAATAAGAATTCCTTTGTACTGAATGAGCAATGCATTGCTAAATGGCACATGGCCATGGAGAGGGAATGCTTGATTGGTAAACAAAGGCCTTGTATTTGCTCAACACTGACCATACTAAATGAAATAGGCAAGTAGGCCAATCTTTGCCAAGCCAATCCAAAGGCTTCCCTCCATGCCAAATTCTAACATGAGAGCTCTAATTCAGAGGTATGGTGCTACTTACATTTTATAATTATAGCAGCTTATATTTATATAATACTTAAGGGCTTAGAAAACTGAAGACCAGAGAGGTAAAACTAACTTGCCCATAGTCACACAGTCACTTAATGGCACAAATGATAATCCCAATACATTACTATCTCAGCATTTATTTGGGCATTCTCCAATCAATAGGCACCTTAGTTCTCTTAGAAAATAAAAGATGTTGCTATAAATATGCATTTATAGCAACATCTTTTATTTTCTTTATTATACATTATATATATGGGTCTCTTCTCTCTGTCTTTAACTTCCTTTTGGGATATGTCTAACTGTGGGATCTCTGAGTTAAAAGGTATGAACAGTTTTATTACTTTTTCAGGATAATTTCAATTTAATTTAATTATAGCAAATAGTGTAAGATATTGCTCTAAATCCAATTTCCATCAAACTATTTTCTAGTTTTCCAAGCAATTCTTGTAAAATAAAAGGTTCATCTCTGTGTGTTTTATGTTCTTCGGTTTATCCAATACTAAGATGCTGAGTTCAATTGTCTCTGATTCTTATTTATTATTATCTATTGGTTCTTAAGATAGCTTTTTGGGGTTAGAAAAAAAGTCTATTTTTAACATAACAGTTGTACTATTAGTATTCCCTGAATGACAAAATACATGATAACAAAAATATAGCATTTTCAGGTTTTCAGGAACACCTTTAAATGAATTTGTATTTTATTTATCCCAAAAGCATATGTATGTACATATACATGTACATATATGTGTGTGTGAGAGAGAGAGATGACTCTGAAAAAATAACACTACATATAAGGATGGATGGATGGATGGATGGAGCAGCTAGGTGGTATAGTAGATAGAGCACCAGGCCTTGAGTCAGGAAGACCTGAGTTCAAATTTGGGTTCAGATACTTACTAGCTATATGATCTCTGTTGGCCTCACTTTCTTCATCTATAAATTAGTTGGTGAAGGAAATGGCAAACCACTTTGATATCTTTGCCAAATGGGATCACAAAGAGTCAGACACAACTGAAATGACTGAACAATATGTGAGATATTATTCAGTCAAAAAGATATGCTTGCTTATTTATTATGTAGAGTCAAGAACAGATTTTGTCAGAACTAGTTAAAGATCAATGTGGCCATCCTTGGTGTACATACAGATTCATGGCCACCTTGAAATAAAGTCCTGGGTACCTTGGCTCACAGATCTGAAACCACTAGATTAGGAAGATCCATTTCATTGGTGGCAGTTTAGGAAATTCAAGCATGTAAAGACCAAGATCAAGTCAATTCAACTTACTAATTCAATTCAACTAAATTAAAATTAAACATCAGCCATGAACCAAATTGGTTTTCCCTCTATAGTTTTAGAATCCACTGATCCACAACAAAGACCCATCTAAACTTTAAGAGCTAGGCTGTGAGAAATCAATTTTGCAATATAATGTATCACTCTTGTGGAATCCATTTGAATACTTGAGTTGTAACCAGTACTGAAATTATAAATTCACTAATATATATAAGAAATAAACCAAAAAAAATTTTATGAACTCAAATGAGAAGAAAATCAGCTACTCACCATGTGACATCTTAAGTAGTCACCTTTATAGGAAGAAAAAATATATTTGAAGGATAGAAAATATCTACTCTGTGTATGAAATATAAAGAAAATACTATAGGCAAAGGTGAGGAAAATATAGACCCTGAACGAGTAAGACATCCTTTTTTGGCTGAAACAAAGAATACAGACTATAGGGAAAGCATGAGAAAAACTATGAAAGAGAGGTAGCAATGGATTGTGGAAGGACATGAATACCCAGCTAAAGAATTCAGACTTTTATTTTAAAGGCAAGAAGAAATCATTGAAAGGTTTTGAGCAGATGGATGACAACCAGATCCATATAAAAGTAACACTTGTCAACAAATATTATTAAGGACAAATGAGAGGGGACAGGACAAGCTATAATAAAATTTCAGATGTATAATGAATGAGTCCTGGACTAGATTGGTGATTGTAGTCATAGAAAGGAAGAAGAATGTGAGAAAAAGTACAAAAGGTAAAATTGGCAGGACTTGGTAACTTTATCAAATTTAGGTCAAAGAAAGGAAGAAATTAAAAATAAAAATAGTTAGGCTTCGAAGATTTAGAGGGAAAATCAGGTATGTGAAAAAAGATAACGAATTCAGATATATACATGCTGAGTGTCTCAAACTCAACAATGGGGCAGCCTGGTTGGAGCTAGTGTACAGTAAACTTCTGAAATTTAAATATGAGCTTGGGAGGGAGATCAGGTTCAAAGACACAAATCTGAGAAACATCTGCATAGAACTCATCACTGAAACTATTAGAGGGAAGGAAACTGTTGAAGGAAAAAGCATAGTTATGACAGTTGAGAAAGCTGAGAATAGAATTTTAAGGAAGACCCACATTAAGAAGTCAACAAGAAGAAAAGGAGATAATAAAGGAGATATTAGAGAGAATACCTAGGAGAGAACCGCATCCTGAACATCAATGGGCATCAATCACAAATGACTAGAAAGATAATGCCTTTCCTAAAACTCCAAAAATTGCCTTGCATTTGTTTTGTGGATAAGTTTATGTGTGCATGTTTGCTTCCTGGCAGAATGAAAGACCAAGAACTATTTTATTTCTGCTTTTGTATCTTCAGCACTTAGCACAGAGCCTGATACAGAGTAGGTACTTGATATACAGTGTCCCTCGCTATATCATGGTTCACTTATAGTGGCTTCACTCTATCACAGGTTTTTAAATAAATAAATATATATATATATATATATATATATATATATAT
>NW_025389464.1:0-4367 GCF_016433145.1 Gracilinanus agilis | reverse complement strand
GGAAAGATTTTAAAACCAAGCAAGAGTTAGAGAAAATTACAAAATGTTAAATAAATGATTTTGATTATATCAAACTAAAAAGCTTTTGTACAAACAAAAACAACGTAGCCAAAATCCGAAGGGAAACAACAAATTGGGAAAAATCTTTATAACAAAAAACTCTGACAGGGGTCTAATTACTCAAATATACAAGGAGTTAAAACAGTTGTATAAAAATCAAGCCATTCCCCAATTGATAAGTGGGCAAGAGACATGAATAGGCAATTTTCAGGTAAAGAAATCAGAAGTATCAATAAGCACATGATAAAGTGTTCTAAATCTCTAATAATTAGAGAAATGCCAATCAAAACAACTCTCAGGTATCACCTCACAGCTAGCAGATTGGCTAAAATGAGAGAAGGGGAGAGTAATGAATGCTGGAGGGGATGTAGCAAAACTGGGACATTAATGGACTGTTGGTAGAGTTGTGAACTGATCCAACCATTCTGGATGGCAATTTGGAACTATGCCCAAAGGGCTATAAAAGAATGCCTGCCCTTTGATCCAGCCATACCATTGTTGGGTTTGTACACCAAAGAGGTCAAAGATAAACAGATTTGTAACAAAATATTTATAGTTGCACTTTTTGTGGTGGCAAAAAACTGGAAAATGAGTGTATGCCCTTCAATTGGGGAATGGTTGAACAAATTGTGTAGTACAGAGAGAGGGGGTCATGACAGTTTTTTCTAGCTTTGGCTGAGTTCTGAAATCAGTTAGGGGTTTGAAATCTTGAGGGAGAGAAGTCAGTTGGGTTGAGAATCTCTTGGAGAGAGGGTTTAGACCAACTGAGCTGCTTCTTTGCGTATCTGAAGAATTGAAAATTGAGCCTAGCTGTGGAATATTTATTTAAGAGTTGTTAGTTTAGATAAACCCTTTGTATATTCATTCCCTATCTTAATTCCTACCTTCCTTCCCTTACCTTAAATGTCTGTGGAGTTAATAAGGAGAGTAAATTAGAGAGTAGTTCAGATCTGTGAGGGATTTAACTATAATTTGACAGTATTTTATTTAAAGAAATTGGTTAGACATCATTTATTCCCTTTAGACATCAAGAACACCTTGAGAGCTGAGTTAAGGCAGGATCTTGCTCAGACTCCATCTCTGCCTCCCTTCCCCCACCTGAGGTTCCTGTAAATCAACTGTTAGGGCTTCCTCAATCCACTTTCCTGACAAATCATTCTTAAAGATAATAAATCTTTTTGTGTTTCAACAGCTGTTAGTTAATTTGTCAGTTAGTTTTTAAGAGAGGGAAGAATAGGGAAAGAACCAACATACTCTGGGCTTGAAGGGAAGCCGGGGTATCCATCTTGAAGGAAGGTGTAACTTCAAAACAAGTCCCTTCCTGTGAAATTAACTAAAGCCTGTAGTTAATTTCAGTTTAGTCTATTTCCCTTCAGTTTGTTTTTAAGTCTAAGTTCTAGTCTGTAAAGCCTGTTTAGATTAATTCCTCCTCTCCTCTGAAGACCTTTGTTCCCTTCAGTGCTATACTCCCTGACTTCAGTCCCATATTATATTCTGAATCTCCCTATTCCAGCCTACCTGTAACCCATATTACTTACCTAGCAAGTCCTTGACAACCTCCCTTCAAAATCCCCTTTTACCACACACCTTCCCTCAAATTATCCCCATTACAATTGTGGTATATGCGGGTGATGGAATACTATTGTGCTCAAAGGAATAATGAACTGGAGGAGTTCCATGTGAACTGGAATGACCTCCAGGAAGTGATGCAGAGTGAAAGGAGCAGAGCCAGAAGAGCATTGTACACAGAGACTGATATACTGTGGTGAAATAGAATGTAATGGACTTCTGTACTAGCAGCAATCTTATGACCCAGGACAATTCTGAGGGATTTATGGAAAAGAACTATACCCACCTTCAGAGGAAGAACTACAAGAGTGGAAACACAGAAGAAAAACATCTGCTTGAACACATGGGTTGAGGCAGACATGATCGGGGATGTAGACTCAAAACTACCACACCAATGCAACTATCAACAATTTGGAAATAGGACTTGATCAATGACACATGTTAAAACCAGTGGAAATACGCATCAACCAAAGTCGGGGGGGGGGGAAGTCGGGGGGTGAAGGGGAAATCAAGAGGTTGAATTATGTAACCATGTTAACTTTTCTAAAAAGTAAATATTAATAAGTGTTTTAAAAAAAAAGAGACGGTGGTTGAAAATGAATAAATTCCCAATCAGAGCCACCAGGTATATCAGCAAAAGTTCATGGTGTGTAAGATTCGTAGCTCCCAGATGTCAGAAAAGCCCATGAGGAGGAATCCTGTTACCATGATGAGATTGGTCAATTTAGTGATGGAGGGTTATCTTCACTTTCTGCATGGAAGGAAGAAATAGATGGTAAATAATGAGAACACTTATTGTTTTGAGTGTTAGACATTCTTGTGCAAATGACACTATTTGCCTTAATTTTTTCAACTCTAAAATGAAGTGATGGAACTAGTTCAGAAGATTTTAACCTGAAGTTTATAGACCAAATTTATTTTTGACAAATTAAGTGCATTTCCATATTGTTTGTTTCCACTGCAATCATAAGTATTTTATCCATTTAAAGTCATGATTTTCAAAAATGAAATCATTAGTTTCTCCAGACTTCCAAAGGGTCCCAAGACTCAAAAATACTAAGTATTACCTTGAAAAAGTTCTTAATAATATTTTTATTTTTGTGAATGATTTTCATTGTGATGAAAGTATATCCCTCATAAAATTTCTTTGAAGTAGTCAGCTTGTCTAGTATCTTTACATTTGATCATATTATATTACATTTTATGTATATGACACTGCAACTCAGAAAAGTTACATGACTTTTCAGTTTTTATACAAAACATGTTAAAACAAATATGTTAATCCTCATTTCCTGGTTTGAAGACTATCTTGAAAGCTCCTATAGGTTCTCTTGCTAAGGAATACTTTAAGACTGTTTCTAAACATATTATTTTCTTCCCATTCTTCAAGATTGACAGAGATAATAATCCACGACAATTCTGAGGGACTTATGAGAAAGAACACTATCCACATCCAGAGAAAGAACTGTGAGAACAAACACAGGAGAAAAGCATATGATCAATCACATGGATCGATGGGGATATGATCAGGGATGTATACTCTAAGCAATCATCCTAATGCAAACATTAATAATATGGAAATAGGTCTTGATCAAAGATACATGTAAAACCCAGTGGAATTGCTCATTGTCTATAGGAGGGGGGTGGAAGGAGGGGAATGAAAGAACATGAATCGTGTAACCATGGAAAAAATGTTCTAAATTAATTAATTAAATGATAATTCAAATTTAAAAGAAAATATTAGAATATTAAAAAAGACTGACAGCGATATAAATCTTCTAGTAATTTTAAATGATACCCATTCTCCTGGAATGGTTCACTATTCTTGAATTTTGACACCATTATCAGTCCAACTTACTACAAATTCTACACACAGGAATGCAGAGCCATGTATAAGAGTTCCGCATAACCTGTTTATTTTCAAATTTTTATTTGGCAGGCCACAACCCAAACCAGTCATATCATAAAGCAAATCTGTTCTTAAGTGAAAAAATAGCTCCCAAAGTATTTTTCTTCTGTGTTGTTTCTCTCCTAATTATTTACAGAATGGAGAATGTGGAAAAACTGTTCTCCTACCTCCAAAACTCCACTTTGTATTTTCATTCACCTGGTTCTAGTTAAAACATTCTTGAAGTTCATACAGTCATATCTTAATATACTCTTGAATTATTTCCCTTGCTATATCTCTTGAACCAATTGTTTATGTCTAAAAGGTCATGCTTAAACGGAAATATGCATTTGGGCATGGGGCAAGGGAATTGAACAGGATGAATCTACCAGAGTATTTGACAAAATATTTAAAAAGTCCTTGCTCTACATAAGCCTCTGTTCTAAACTTGGATATTTAAAAAAAAACATGAACCATCTCCATTCATATTGTAGAGGATGAAATTATGCATTATTCCCCAGGATACATTAATTAGTTTTAGTAATCATAGATTGACAACTTCCTATGGAAAATTAGTGAAAGTTAGGTGCCCTTCACTAGGGAGATATCAATCTCTCCTTATGAAGAGTAGAGAAATCCCCCTCTCCAATTACATATATATGTATATGTGTGTACACATACATAAATATACACCTTTAATTCACTCTTTTCTAATGTGGCCAAGCCTTCCCTTCTTCTTCTCTCATTTTCATTCCTATGGGAACAGGTTCACATTCTCCATAGGAAAAGTCTTAAAATTTTTTTAACATTTATTAATATTCATTTTTAACATGGTTACATGATTCATGCT
>NW_025389463.1:0-4796 GCF_016433145.1 Gracilinanus agilis | reverse complement strand
TTTTATATATGATATGATATATATAAATGAATAAAATAATCATGCATCATATATGTGGAACATAATATATAATTATATATATACACATATATATAATCAGTACATCATAAATAATAGTTTTTTGTGTTCTCTTTACCTTTAAGATAATTGTGTGACTTATAAAGATGTGATCTGGGGGGCAGCTGGGTAGCTCAGTGAATTGAGAGCCAGGCCTAGAGACGGGAGGTCCTAGGTTCAAATCTGGCCTCAGACACTGTGTGACCCTGGGCAAGTCACTTAACCCCCATTGCCTAGCCCTTACCACTCTTCTGACTTAGAGCCAATACATAGTATTGATTCCAAGATGGAAGGTAAAGGTTTAAAAAAAATAAAAATAAAGATGTGATCTGCCATAGAAAATTGTTAATGAAAGATTGTCTGTTCTCCCATATTTTAATCAGAGACTATTGTGTGGAGATTCCTTTTCTGATCTATTATTGGCCCAGGTCACTCATGTATCCTTTCCAACACCGAAATGCTATGATTCATTAAGATTTTAAAAATATTAAAATGTAGATATGTGAACCTATAACTGTTGAAATTTTTTCAATTTCCTGTCTGGTGTATTAATATCATCTATCATTTTGATGACTTGTTTTGTTTCTTTGCTTCCTTGAGATATCAGGTAATGTGATACTTCAGTGTTTTTAGAATGTTAACTCCTATACAGATTTCCAAGGATTAACAAGGGTTAAAATAGTCTCCCCGAATCTTCTTAAATCTTTCTTATAGTACTTAAAGGACTGAGGTGCTATTTATATTCAAGTTCTGAGTGTCAATACCATTGCTCTTCTTCGACTAATAGTAAAAATGGATTGTTTTAGAAATGTTAATGAATTAATTCCATATTGTGTCTATTTGTTCTGCCAGTTTCATCTTTAAATGGTCTTGGGCTGATGAGAAACATTTGGGTCTCCAGCCAAGCTTTTTTTTTTTTTTAATCATTTTTGCTTCCGTTGCCTTTTGCTATTTTCAAGGAAATAATGCTGATATAATCTTCAACCATTCTTTTAGAGTTTTAAAAATAAATTTATATTCTAGACTTGTATTTATTGCCATCTATTTCTATTTGGAAAATATACCAAGTTTTTTTTTTTTTCAGGTTAAGGTAGCATCTAGCTTATTTTAATCTCCTCTTTAAACTTTGTGGTTGTTTAATTGTGTCCAATGCCTTGTGGTCCCATTTTTGGGTTTTCTTGGCAAAGATACTGGAGTGGTTTGCTATTTCCTTTTCCAGTTCAATTTAAAGATGAGAAACTGAGGCAAACAGGGTTAAGGGACTTGCTCACGGTCACCCAACTAGTAAATGCGTGAGACTGGATTTGAACTCATGAAGATGAGCCTTCCTGATTCCAAGCCTGTTCTGTCCACAGCATTACTTAACTTTCCCCTCCTTTTTAAAGTCTGACAGGAAATGATGATAATCAAAATCAGTATTTTTGTCTATTTCTATTCCTTACTTTTGAGTGTCAAAGCCAGTTTGATTTGATCAGGTTAAATTGCTGCAATTATAATGTTTTTAGTTTTTCTTCTAATTTGACTGACATTTGCTCTAGCTGGTCCATGCTCACAAGACACAGATAGCTTATTCTATCTGGTCACCATGGCCCTTTCCTATGTTTCATACCTATTTACACCTACTCAAGATACAGATACATGGCCTTAATTTGAAGTTCCTCAACCAATAGCCTGTCTATAATCTCCATCCTTTATGGTGACAGTTTTCTCTGAAAAAGGAATGCTTTGTTCTGTAAGAAATAAAATGGATATATATATATATATATATATATAATATTAGGGTTTTATGGATAGCCATATTGATAATTAAAACCATGTGCCTGATTAAAGCTAATTCAAATGCTGCTCCATACCTTCCCATCTGGCTTCTTCAGCAGGAAAGAGCAAGTACCAATTCTGTCCTGAGCCTTTATACCTTTGTTTACGCAATTTACACTTCCTGCCCACCTGTATTATGCAAGAGGAATCATGGGAAATGTAGTTTGTAAGAGATCTAAATGTCCACAAGAAGTTTAGAACAGAGACCTCAAGATCAGTTCAAGGACTCCCAAATTTCTAATATCATATTCCCTCCTGAAGAGCATGAGGGAGACCAGTCTCTCCAAAAGCCCTTGTAAATATAACTAACTTATATATTACAGAAATTTGGGGATAAAAGAAAAGAGGACAAAAACAATGAATCAATGATTGCTAGCCACATTGACAAAAAGCCAATTAGGGGGCAGTCCCCTTCGGCATAAGAGTGTACATTAAAAACAAATGCATTCAACTCCCCATAGTTCAATCAACTGCACCCCAAAATTCATTTTGGATCTTCATGATGCAGTGTGTAGCTTCTTCATGCATCTTTATGGTGCCTTCTCCAAACAGGTTCATTGTCTGGATTCTGGGGAGGTGGTAAATTTCTTATCCTGAAATTACTGTCAAAAGTATTTAAACTTTACATTATAGATTATAAACCATACATTCCCTTCTGAAGAGAATTATACAGTTCCTTCATTTCTACCTTTAATTTCCCTGGTTTCTTTGAGGATTCACCTCAAATCCCACCTTCCTCATGAAGCCTTTCTTGGAGCAACCAGCTCATCCCTTTCAGACTACCTTTTACTTCATATTATGTTCCTAGTCATTTATGTGATATCTCCATTGTTAAAATATATGTTTCTTGAAGTCGGAGACAGTTTGTGTGTGTGTGTGTGTGTGTGTGCTTGTATGTGTGAGACAGACAGACAGACAGAGACAGAGATTCCTTATGTTTAAATGTCTATTAACTGCCATATTATATCCCATATCAATATCATTTCTATCCATTAACATGTAGTCATCTGGATAAGAAAATGACAAATGATTCTATTATCATTGCCAAGAAAACCCCAAATGGGCTTATGAAAAGTTGGACTAAAACAACTGATAGACTATAATAACAACATGTAGCTAATGTCATCTTTATTTTTATGATGCTTTTTAGTGTCTGCCATCTTTAGCATCTTCTGATCCTTTTCTGGAAGATAATATTTGTGATATACAGGTTTGAAATGTTCCAGCAGTTTACAAGTTGTAGTGCATATTATTAAGGTTATAGATAGCTATTTGCATTTTCTGTCCCCCTTTAGTCTATGAGCCAAGGAGATCAGTTTTTTCCTTCCTTTGTTTTCCCTGTGTTGAGCACAGTGCCTAGAAAACAGTGGGTGTTTAATAAATGCTTGGCTTAGTATTTTTACTCTTTTTTTTTCACTTTCACCTTGAAATCACCAAGAATAAAAGTTGACTCAAATTGTCTTTTTGTATGCCATATAATTTCTTTTTTTTACACGTAAGGTGTGATTATCTTCATGGTCATTATTTATTTATTTAACATATTCTTATGCCTATTTTTTTTTTTTACATATTCTTACCATGCCTACTTTGTTCAAGACAGTGTGTTTGTCTGCTGATGCTGGGAATAGTGTTTAAGTCCTTCTCTCATATTTGCTTATGATTTTGAAATCCTTCCTCCGTTTCCAGATCTGATCCAGGTATGAATCCATGAAACCATCCTTGATTTCCCCATCTAAAAATGAACATTTCTTCCTATAAATTCTAGAGATGCAAACAGAATCTTTCATGCTTCTCTTTGATTCCCCCTCCATCATATACTTAATCTTATTAAATTTGTATTGCAATGATCCATGTCAATCACTGGAGATATGACATCTTTAATAGATTTTAACTTCCTGGAGCAAGGTTTCTTAACCTGGCATGTATGGACTTTATATACATATATAAAGTTTTTTTATATACATATATCTAGTTTTACATATATATATGTAAAACTAGTAGTTAACTAGTTTTCAATTTAGTTGTTTTGCTTTTATAAATCTGTATATTTTATTTTGTACATTTGAAAACATTCTGAGAAGGGTTTCAAAGCTTTTACCAATTGACAAATTCCCATGATATAGAATGTTTAAGAACCCCTGTCCTAGAGGGAAGAGCCTGTATAAACTGAGGCCTAGGACCTGAACTCATGTTTAAGATGGAGTGGGTAGAGTCTGGGGAACTTTTCACTTTGTATGTTTTGCTTCTAACTATACAGAGCCTCTGAGTTTTGTTTATCTTGACACTCCTTCTCCTCCCTGATTTAAGAACTTCTTTGCTGTAATCTTTTGATTCCTACTTTCAAATTTCCTTTACTATTCTATCCTTGCTTTCGTATGTCTTCCATCTTTGGGTTCTAGGGGTACTAGGAGGGAATGATTACATAGATAGGCAAGGAGGTATCCCCTACCTGGGACCCTCAGTGTAATTTCTTTCTCAGCTCTAGTTTCTGCCACTCAGCTATTCTCTTTCCTTTCTGTTCCCATTTAAAGACCAAACCCAAGGGTGTAGCTCATATTAACCTCAACTCAAAGAATGATTTCCAAATGACTCAATATACAATGCTATGTCAATGAGCCAACAAACACCTAGGGCAAGGGACTTTTATACTCAATTAAGGAGACTTGATCAAAGTTCCAAATACAGTGACATTGAGGATGTCCACACCTTCTATAAGAAGATAGCTTCAAAGCCAAAACAGAGAACTGATCCTTTAATCCTGTTAGCTAGCTAATAACAGCCTATTGAGAATTAATATCCAAGCATGGTTTGGGTAAACTACTTTATGTTTATTGACTTTAATTGGAAAATTCTTATACATCTTTCTTTTTCTTTCTTCCTTCCTTCCTTCCTTCCTTCTTCCTTCCTTCCTTCCTTCCTTC
>NW_025389462.1:0-2379 GCF_016433145.1 Gracilinanus agilis | reverse complement strand
CAATATTGGTTCCAAGGCAGAAGAGCAGTAAGGGCTGGGCAATGGGGATTAAGTAACTTGCCCAGGATCACACAGCTAGGAGATGTCTAAGGTCAAATTTGAACCCAGGGCCTCCTGTCTCCAGGTTTGGCTCTCTAGCCACTGTGCTACTAGCTGCCCCCACTACCATATTCTCTTGAGAAGTAGTTTATATTTCAGGTTGAAAACTCCTGAGCTAGAGAAACCTTATAAAAAGGAGCAGCTAGATAAGAGTAAATAGAGTACCAGGTGGCCTCTGGCACTTCCTAGCTGTGTGACCCTGGACAAGTCACTTAGCCCCATTTGCCTAGGCTTTGCCCTTCTGTCTTAGAGTTGTTACTAAGTGGTTAAAAATAAAATCCATTTAAACAAACATCTCCATTTTACAGATGAGAAAATTAAAACTCAGAGAGCTTATTTAAGACTCCCTTTACTAATCAGAAAGAGAATGAGTGACTGAAGCCCCATAAACTCCCGACTGAACCAAACATGACCCCCCATGCCACACAACTGAAACTGAGAGAGACTGCAAAGGTACTTTTAGACCATTGATAGAATGAAAAAGCTTTCATGGCCAGTTGGTTAGAGCGCCCCCTTGTGTATCCATATTGTAATACTTTAAGTTTGCTAAAAGATGCATTTCTACATTTAATCACTGCATCCTCAGTACCATTATTTTTCTGCAGAGAAACATGTAACCTAAGTTGGTCTAAATTTGGTCACCTTTGGACATTTGGATTAATTAATCAACAAATGTAGTGTCCCCTGTGCACAAGGTAGGATATGTAAGTGCCAGTTGAATAATATGGGTCACTAATGGGCTAGGTGAATTATGAGTTAGGGCAGAGATTGGGGACAAATAAATGTGGGATAGGTCCAGGAAAAAAAACCAGAAATCAATTCCTTCAACAGGTTAAAAAATACCTTAGACTTGGCCACAATCCAAGTAATTAATTAATTAATGCTTAATTAATTAATTGATCATTTTCTCATGCTGTGCTAGGACCTAGGCAGGGAACACAAATATTAGAGACTATGTCTGCCCTGGAAAAGCCTACTGTCTTTCTGGGGAGTTGGAATCATTACCCATGAAACAATTAGAGAATAAAAGGATTCGATCATATCGTGTAGTTTCTATGTATTTCACAGATTCACAAGGATCTTGCATTTCACATAATCCAACCAGTAGCAGATCAAGAATTCTTTCTACATCATTGCTAACAAGCGAGCAGCCAGTCTTCACTCAGAAATTTCTTGTTAAGGAGAATCTACTCCCAATAAAGAAAGTTAGGGCATCTTGGTAGCAAAGTGGACAGAGCACCAGGTCTGGTGTTGAGAAGATCTGAGGTCAAATGTGGCTCAGACGCTTCCTAGGTGTGTGACCCTGGGAAAGTCACTTAATCTCCATTGAGTAGACCTTACTGCTCTTCTACCTTGGAACCAATATTGATTCTAAGATGGAAGGTATGAGTTGGTTTTGTTGTTTGTTTGTTTTTAAGGTCCCTATACATTTGGACAGTTTCAATTGTTAGGAAGCTTCTTTCATGCAGCTGAAATTTTCATCTCTAAAATTTCTACTTATTATCCCAAATTCTATCCCTCTGGGACCAAAGGAATGAGTCTGAGTCTCTTCTAAATGACATTCTTCAGAGTCTGAAGTGGTAATCATGCCCTTGTCATCACCCCCCCCCCCCGTACTGATCCACCCAATCTTCTCTTCCTCAAACTACACAACCCAGGTTCCTTCCATTGATCCTCATATGTCAAGGCCCTTCATCACATGGGCTTTCCTCATTTTAATTCACTGGAGGTTATCAATGTTCTTTATTTTTTTTAACCCTTACCTTCCATCTTAGAATCAGTATTGGTTCAAAGGCAGAAGAGCACTAAAGGGGTTAAGTGACTTGCCCAAGGTAACACAGCTAGGCAATGTCTGAAGTCACATTTGAATTCAGGACCTCCTGTCTCTAGGCCTGCCTCTTAATCGATCCACTTAGCTGCCTTTATCAATGTCCTTTCTAAAATGAAGTACCCAGAACTGAACTCGGTGCTCCCACTGTTATCTAATAAGAGCAGAGAACCTCGATGCTCTTGGACAATTTGCCCCCAATTCAGCTTAAAGTCTTAGAAGCTCTTTTGCATGCCAAGTCACTATTGAATCATATTGGTCTTGCAATACAAGAATGAAATCATCTTGAGCTAGATTAGCTGAGGAAGGCTTTTTTGAAGCATATATAATTGAACTGGATCACAAGGAAGGATAGATTTGAATTAATAGGTCAATTAAAAAGTGTTTATTGGAAGCAACAAATTGGGGGAAAACCTTTATAACAAAAACCTCTGACAAAGGTCTAATTACTC
>NW_025389461.1:0-2051 GCF_016433145.1 Gracilinanus agilis | reverse complement strand
TCCCTCCCTCCTTTCCTTCATTTCTCCCTTCCTTCCTTTAAAGCCCAACTCAAATGCTTTCCCCTAAAAGGAATTTTCTTTGATCTAATTGATAATAATCCCTCCCCACTGAAGTCTTAGACAATACTTAATTTTGGAAATCTCTAATGCAGTTATTATTTAGTATTCTGTAGTAAGTCAGTCAATTTGCATTTATTAAGCACCAACTTTGTGCCAGGCTCTTTGCTAAGCACTGGGGATACAAATTAAAGAAACAAACAAACAAAAAACAATTCCTACTTTCAAGGCATTCATGGTCTAATGGAGAAGAAAACATCCAAACCATTATGTAGAAACAAGATACATCAGGATAAATTGGAGATAGTCTTAGAAAGAAAGAACTTGCATTTAGGGTTTGAGAAAGAATTCTTGCAGAAGAGATTTTAGCTGAAACATAAGGGAAATCAGGGAAGCAGAAGATGAAGTATCTTATATGAGGATTAGCAAGGAAGTCATGGTACTAGATTGCAGAGAATTTGGAAGAGAGTAAGATGTAAGAAGATTAGAAAGTAAAAAGGTCCATATTGTAAGGGGCCTTAACAGCTAAACTGTAATAGGGAGCCACTGAAATTTACTGAAATGAGAGAGGAGGGCTGATATAGATAGATGTGCTAGAGGAACATCAGTTTGACAGCTGAGTGAAGGATGGACTGAAATGGAGAGACTTAAGACAAAGAGGCCAACGGATAGGCTATTGCAGTAGTCCAAGTAGAAGGTAATAAAGGTCTACAGCAGGATAGTGGTGGTGTCAGAGAAGAGACACATAGGAGGGATGTTTGTTGTTGTTCAGTAAATTCAATTGTGTCTGGCTCTTCAGGATCAATGGAATTTTCTTGGCAAAAATACTAGAAGGGTTTACCATTTTCTTCTCCAATGCATTTTATAGATGAGAAAATGGAAATAAACAGGATTAATTGACTTGTCCAAACAGCTAGTAAGTGTCTAGCTCTGGAGTTGAGCTTGTCTCTTCCTGACACCAGGTCTAGAGCTCTATCTACTATGCCACCTAGCTGCCACACAAGAGATGTTACAAAGGTAGAAATGATAGAATTGGACTACTGGTTGGATATGAGAGGTGAGATGGAATGAGGAGTTGAGGATTCCGTCTAGTTTGCAAACCTGGGTATGTAGAAGGACAAGGATACTTTTGACAGTAAAAGGGAAGTTAAGAAGAGAGAAGAGTTTGGGGGGAAACATAATGAGTTCAGTTGTAGACACGTGGTGTTGAAGATGTCTACAGGATGTCCAGTTGAAATGTTTAAAAGGCAGTCATAATTAGATACTGGAGAATGGGAGAGAGGTTAGGCTACAGATAGAAGAAATGGATGTAACTGTCACTGTACCAGTTATCTATGTTGGTGTCATCTCACACTAAATAGTAAGCTTCCTGACGATGAGAAACATGGGTTATTTAAACTTTGTGTCATTCCCTAGCCTATTACATTGTTCTCTGCTACCAGCAGGTGCTTAATAAATGCTTTCTTATTGTTGTTTTGGGTAGCCATATTCTCAATCTAATAAAAAGGGGGGAATATAGAAAATTAATATTTTAAAATATATGTATATATATTGAAAGGCAGCTATAAACTACATTAAAATACATAATAAAGTCTATTAAATTATGTACACAGAACAGAGGTTATACATAATGGAATAAAAGGTGATAATTTCTCTATTGCTTTTCCCATTCATTTTAAAATAATCACATTTTTTATTTTTCATTCTTTAGAATGGCATAGGTAGCTTAATTATTTTTGAGTATTCTGGAATCCTATGAACCAAATAGTCATCTTAAGCTTCTTAAGTATAAAATTTAAATATTCTTATTTCCATTTTAGAAAATTCAAAATAAATTTAGCCCAGTGCCCTACAATATTAACTTCAACAGGCCTAGAGACGGGAGGTCCTAGGTTCAAATCCGGCCTCAGCCACTTCCCAGCTGTGTGACCCTGGGCAAGTCACTTGACCCCCATTGCCTACCCTTACCAATCTTCCACCTATAAAGTCAATAC
>NW_025389460.1:0-3552 GCF_016433145.1 Gracilinanus agilis | reverse complement strand
AATTCACTTAAGCCCTCTCAGTTTCAGGTTCCTCATCTGTAAACTGGGGATAACAAAAGCAATTACCTCTAAGGGTTGTCATGAGAATCAACTGAGATACTATTGATAAAGCACTTTACGAACATCAAAGTGTTACATATATGATATAATGATGATGATGATGGGGTAGGAGTTTATGTGAGGTGATTAGTAGTGTGTTCCATCTCCAACATTCTGTGCTACAAGGACACACAAGATGACACAAAGTCCTGAGGTGCCTCATGCTCACTGTTCTGTTGATGAACTTCATTGAAATTAGCTAGACTGTTCCAGACAAACTGCCTATTCCCAGAGTTTGGCTAAAGGTTTTCCAGCTTGAGAAAATCTGCCAGAGCTTCTAAATCACTAATGTAACTTTTGAGAAAACTCAATGCCACAATGAGGCATTAAGTTAGGACTTTAGTGGGAGAAAAGGAGAAAATGATCAGGGCCCGAGTAGGTCAATTAACTTCTAAGTGCTTTAGACAACTTCCTAGGATTCAACTAGGGCCTGACAATCAAAGCTTTGTCCACAGGTCCCAGCATTTTGAGGAACCCTTTATGCAGTCAAAACCAGCTGAACTTGGCACTTACTCAACCAAGGATAATTAGTTAAAAGAGAGAGCTAGAAAATGGTGGCTAATTAATAATAACCGAGGAAACAATTCTATGCCAAACTAATTCCATTTTGTAGCTAGTCTTCATTTTATCTCATCACGTCTCCCCCACACTCTCACCATATATATAATCCAGATTATCTCCTCACTCTTGAAGGTACTCTTTAGGCAGTTGTACTCAGTAATTACTTAGCTAAGGATAACTAATTAATATTATATAAATATATATAATGAATTTTAAAAGCTAGAATATGGAAATATGCATTGCATGAAAGTACAGGTACAATCTATACGAGATTATTCTTTGCCTTGGGGAGCAAGGGAGGGAGGGAGAAAATATGAATTTTAAAATGTCAAAAAATGTAACTACACGTAACTGAAAAAATTTTTAAATTGAGAAAAAAAGGAAAAATAGATATCTAGAAGATGGTGGCTTCTGTGGTGATTAATAACTGAGGAAACAATTCTACAACAAACCAAATCCATTTTGTAACTGGTTTTCTTTTAATCTCATTACTTCTTCCCCCACCTCTACCCTTATACTTCTACCACATACTCAATTCAGGTTATCTCCTCACCCTTCTAGCCCCATTCTGCCCCCGAGCCCCATCCCCTCCATAGCTACTTCCTCAACATCATTCTCATGATATTCCAGTGTCTCTGGACAAGGGACTGGCATCCTGGAATTTCTGTCTCCCTCCAGTGAGATGTCTCTCTTCCCCTCACCTTCTCCCCTCAACTGAATTTGCCCCTGGAATGTTTGGGATGCTTGCCCTAGATGTCAGAGGTGCTAGTCTGAGATCTATATCAAATATGGAAGACTCCCTGTGCTAATGAAGTCACAGATCCATCATGTGCTTGCTTATACACACGCTTGTGTGAATATACTATATTATCTCTGGATATACATGTGTGTGGAGAGGGAGTCGGGTATATGTACATTTCTACACACATACACAAACTATATATATACAAAGTTGTTTTAATTTTTTTCACTTTTAAGTAAATCTGTTTTGATGTGTTAAAATGCAGCCATTCTGTTAAACAAGACACAACTGTGCTGATTGTGCAGCATGGCGGAGGGGGAGAGGTAGGGACTGAGCAGTGCTAGACAGCCTAGTCACCTGGATACCTAGTCACTGGGTCTCTTGGCCTCCCCCTGCCCCAACTTCTGGATTTCCCTTCCAAAAGCATTTTCTCCTATCTGCTACCTCATTGTCTTTCTTTGAAGTAATTAATAGTAGACTCTAAAATGATGCTAGGATCATTCTCCTCATCCTGAGGCAATTCTGGCCAGAGAGAAGGCAGCATATCATGGGGCTATGAGTTGTGGGAACCATTCAGAAGCACAGAGGTAGGGAGGGAAGGAGAGAAGAAGGAGAAGCAGGAAGTAGAGACTTGCCATCTGTCCCAACAGCCTGAGGGTGAGAAAACTGGGGATGGAGGGTTAGTGATGGGGTTCGTGGCCCTACTCAGGCCCCAGAGAGGACTTTGACCAGCCTCTCCTGGACAGGAAGGTGGAATCAGAAGTTAAATAGTCGATAGATAACTCAGTGGAGTNAAAAAAAAAAAAAAGAAAGAAAGAAATTAGAAGGCAAATGTCCTCCCATCCCCAGAGTCAACAGTCAGGTGGGGTTCAGGAAACAGGTGCTCTTTGAGGATCAGGAGTCCAAAGACAGTAGATCCCCTTAGCTTCTCTCCCAACCCAACCTCCAAGACTGAATATAATTTCTGGTTTTTCTTTCTACTTCTGGAACTTTTCAGAAGATAATATGCCGGAGCAGCAACATAGAATATTGGAAAAAGCTGGTAAGGTTCAGGGTTGAAAAAGTCTGTGTCTGTAGGTGCTGCTTGGGACCCACACAGGCTGTGTAGCACACATGTGTTCTAGGAGATAGAGGCTGAATGTCGAGTGAGAACTGAGTTCCAGCCTTTCCACTTGCAACTTGGGTATCCTTGGGTGTGCCTCAGTTTCTTCATCTATAAAATGAGACATTCTAACCAAATAACCTCCAAAGGTTCCTTTCAGTTTTAAATCAATAGTCCCATTGGATAAGCCAATGTATAACCTCCCTTCTAGAGGATTCTCTAAGATCATAGCAGTTGTTGATTTGCTTGGTAAAGAGTTTCCTCATTGAAGTTCTTTATCAAAGTATGCACAAACGCGAATGCACACATGTACAAATACAGATGTGAATTTAAGTATAACAAGGTCCTCTCAAAAGACTTGGTGCAAGTTTAAGTTTTAATAGCTTCGAGCTGCTCTAAGACTTTGGGGACAACCTGTAGGGCCACACCTAACATTTCTGCATGGCACTATGCTTGGTATTCACAGTACTAAGCAGTTGGCATATTACAACACACCAAGCATTTTCCCGATAATGTTGTGAAATGCTTTATGTATTTTCTCCATTTTAAAGAGAAAACAGTCACTAAGGAAGCTTTAAGTTATTTGCTCATTCTCTTCCTACTAAAATGCACTTCCTCTTTGTGTGTGCACGAATGAGGGCTTGTGGGTGGGCATGAGGTGTGGGTGGATGAGTGTGAGTGCATGCGAGTGTGTGTGTGTGTGTGTGTGTGTGTAGGATTGCCCTGAATCAGGGATTATGCTGTATTTATTTGACTCATCCTTTCCCCCCTACCCTGTAGGAGGCCGGATAAGGGTATATTTTAATCTGGAAGCAGGATATCAGCTGGACATGTATGTGACATTTGTGAATCCTCTCCCTGATTCTGGGTCTAAGTCATCGTCCAGAAAGTCATTCAGTTCCCACTTTTCCATCCAGGTCATGGAAGAGAGGAGGGAGGCAGAGCTGATTTGACTGTGGAAATTAGAGCCCCTGAGGGGGATTCTTCTTGAAAAACCAAATCCTCCTTTCATTATGACTATCATAAACCCTGGACTTAAGGCAAATTC
>NW_025389459.1:0-1483 GCF_016433145.1 Gracilinanus agilis | reverse complement strand
ATAAAATAACCACAATATGTGAATTATATATAAAATGACTATAATAATTATTAATATTATATAATAGGTGCTATTATTATTCCCTTTTTACAGATGAGGAAACTGAGACACAGGAAAGTTAAAATAACTTGCCTAGGGTCCCACAGCTAGTAAATGTCTGAGACAGTATTCAAACCTGGAGGAGAGTATCCAACACTGAACTAATGAAGGAGTCAAAGTATCCATTTATCTTCTAAATTTTTTGTTATAATAGAATCTACATTGATTATAACTAGAAATAAATGGATAATTGTTTGGAGTTTAGAAATCTTTTTCCCAATTCAGAGATTTACATCTAGCGAAAGAACTGTGGAAGTAGAAATCCAAAAGAAAACATAAGGTTTATCACTTGTTTTTATGGGTGTAGGATTTAGGGTTTTGGTTTAAAAAGGTTATTACAAAAATGAATAATATGGAAATAGGTTGTGAGTTGACATGTATAATACAGTAGAGAATTGCTTGTCAGCTCTGGGAGGGGAAGAGGGTAGAAGGGAGGGAGACAACATGAATCATAGAACCATGGAAAAATATTTTTTAAATAAACAAACAAATACTAAAAAAAAAAACCAACAAAAAAATTCAGAGTTTTTTAATTATAGAGGTATTTGAGGAAAGAAGTCCTATTTATATTGAGCTTTCATGTTAAGGAAAGAAGGAAGGAAACAAGCATCTATTAAATATTTAACATATTCTAAGCATTATGCAAAAAAGCTTTTACAAGTATTGTTTCACTTGATTCTTGCAACAACAACCCTTTCGGATAAATACTATTATTATCCTCATTTTACGGTTGAGGAAACAGAGATAGACAAAGGTAATAAGTGGCTTAACCAAGGTCACACAGCAAGTAAGTGAGGTGAGATTTGAACTCTGGTCTTCTTGACCAGCACTCTGTCCATTGGACCACCCAGCTGCTTCACTATAACCCGGTGAGGCAGATAGTGCAAATAATAATAATAATAATAATAATAATAATAATAGTAGTTAACATTCAAATAGCATTTACTATTGTTGTGGGGTGCAGAGATGAACCCCTGGGATTTTTCAAGAATGCAAGATTCCAAAACTTAGTTTAAAAATAAAAAGAGATTTATTAGTGGTGTTGAAATTTTGGCCAGCAAGACAGCATGAGTGGAACAACTTGGAGGGCTGCTCCCAGAATCCATCAATTCTGGGGATTATATACTTTTTACAACAGTGGGGATGTGATTCTAGAGTGGTAAACACTCAGGCATTTGGTGAGGGGTTTGGTCATCTGACTGGGGTCTGGCTAAAGACCTTCATAGTTTAGGGGACAGATGGATGCCTGAGATACAGCCCGATAGTATTGAGGTGTAGCCTGGAGGCGCATCTCTATATCCATCTTAATGTAAAGGATGATCCAAAGATGATACTAATCTCAGGGTCTTATAGAAGTTATCAGATGTTCTTGGTTTATTTTTTT
>NW_025389458.1:0-1917 GCF_016433145.1 Gracilinanus agilis | reverse complement strand
CTTCTAGTCTTATTTATTAATTCAATTGTTCTTTTACTTTCAATTTTTTTGATTTCTCCTTTAATTTTTATAATATCTAATTTGGTCTTTGACTGGGGATTTTTAATTTGTTCTTTCTAGTTTTTTGATTTGCATGCCCAGTTCTTTGATCTTTGCCCTCTTTAATTTGTTAATACATGTACTCAAGGATATAAATTTCCCCCTGGGTACTACCTTAGCTGCATCCCACAGAATTTGGTAGAATGTATCATTATTGTCATTTTCTTCAATTAAATTATGGATTGTTTCTATGCTTTCTTCTTTAACTAAGTGGTTTTGGAGAATCATATGATTTAATTTCCAATTAGTTTTTGATTTGTCTGTCCATGTGCGCTTGCTAATTATTATTTTTATTGCATTATGAACTGAAAAAGTTACATTTTTTATTTCTTCTCTTTTGCATTTGCTATGTTTCTATGCTCTATTAGATGGTCAATCTTTCTGAATGTACTATGTGCAGCTGGAAAGAAGATGTATTCTTTTTTGTGCCTTTTTGTTTTCTCCACATATATATTAAATCTAAATTTTATAGGATTTCATTCACCTCTCTTATCTCTTTTTTATTTATTTTTTGGTTTGATTTATCTAGATCTGAAAGAGGAATATTTAGATCTCCCACTAGCATAGTTTTACTATGTATTTCTTTCTTCAGCTCTGCCAGTTTCTCCTTTAGGAATTTGGATGCTATACCATTTGGTGCAAACATGTTGAGTACTATTATTTCCTCATTGTTTATACTGCTTTTATCAGGATGTAATTAGTTTCCCTGTCACTTTTAATCATGTCTCTTTTTACTTTGGCTTTGTCAGAAGTCATGATCCCCACTCCTGCCTTCTTTTAAGCTCAAAAGATTTTGCTTCAGCCCTTGACCTTAAACCTGTTTATGTCTACCCACCTCATAAGTGTTTCTTGTAGACAACATATGGCAGGATTTTGGTTTCTAATTCACTCTGTATTTGCTTCCATTTTATGGGCGAATTCATTCCATTCATATTCAGAGTTATAATTATCATTTGGTTATTCCCCAACATTTTGGTATCCTCTCCTAGTTCTATCCCTTCTTCTTTCACTATTTCCTTTTAAACCAGTGCTTTGTTTTCAACCAGTCCCCCTTGTTTACTCCCTTGGTATGCTTCCCTTTCCACCCCCTCCCTAATCATTTTCCTCTTTTCCTTTTTTAAGGCCTAATGAATTCCCTCCCACTTTCCCCCCCTTCCTTTTTTGACCTCCCCACACCCCTGATCACCTTGGTTAACCCCTTCTGAATTTCCCAGTAGGGTTAGATAGAATTCTATATCCCAATGGATGTAGTTACTCTTCCATCTCAGGTATAATTCCACTGAGAGTAATATTTAAATATTACATCTTAATGTGTTCTTCCTCTTGTTCTCATAATAGTATCCATCCCCTCCCCTTCCCATGCCCTCTTTGTGTGGTATAGAACATCCTATTTTCCTCATTCATTCAAGTTTCTCTTGGTGCCATCTATTATTTACCCTCTTCTTTACCATCCCCCACCATCTCAACTTAGACCATTTAGTACTCCAACTTCTCCCTATGAATAATTCTTCTAATTACTCTAATAGTGAATACAGTTTTTGAAAACTATACATAAAATTTCTCCATATAGGAATACAAATAATTTGATCTTATTAAAGCCCTTAAAATGGCAAATTTAAAAATTAGAGTTTTCTTTCTTTCCCCATGTTTCTTATTTACCTTTTTATGTTTCTCTTGGTTTTTGTGGTTGGATATCTAACTTTCCATTTAGTCTTAGTATTTTCTGTACAAATTCTAGGAAATCTTCTATCTTGTTGATTGCCTATAATTTCCCCTGGAAGTATATAGTCAGTTTTGATGTGTAGGTGATCCTTGGTT
>NW_025389457.1:0-3669 GCF_016433145.1 Gracilinanus agilis | reverse complement strand
AGAGAGAGAGAGAGAGAGAGAGAGAGAGAGAGAGAGAGAGAGAGAGAGAGAGATTCTGCTAGCTTTGTACATTACAGATTATAAGACCAGCTGTGTAAAGATACTAACTCAAAAAGTCCACATGGGGCATAGTTTGTTGTGAACGACCAGAGGTTCGGAAAGCACAGAGCTATGGTTTGCATTTTACCTCCTGCTCTGGGTTTTATTGTGGTGCAATGCGCTGTGTAAGGATACAGTCCTCCTGCCTCCTTTTCTTCCATAGCACCACAGAGAGGCAAAAAAGCCAAGATGGTCACAGAGCGAGATGCCTTCTTGCTTTCCAGGGACTAATTTGGAAAGAGAAAACATGCCATACAGTTTGGCACTGCACAACTTAAGCTTTTCCTAATGACCTAAGATGGTAAAAACTTCTTTGTAAAGATCACACTTCAAACTCAGACTGCTATGTAAGCAAAGATGCTTATACTGATGAGAAGCTTTCAGAAGTTCACCTGCCCCAGAATGTATTACAGTGAACAAAGGAGTGCTCAACAAAATTGAAATAGAAAGTTTTTTAGCAATGATTAGTGACCCTTAATTTTTGTGTGTTCAACATTAATGTTACTTTTACAAACTGAAAAACTCTGAAGATGTAACAGGGAGAATTTGGGACTGGATAATGTCTGAAGTTACTTCTAAATTGTCTTCTATTGTAGTTTAAATCCATTATTTGTACCATCTATCCTATGCATAATGCCAAAAAATGAGAGGATACATTCCAACCCCAAATAAAAAGTGGGGACCACACTGATTCTGGCAATTTTTACTCTCTATTATACCCATATGTATACTTTGCATAGCCCTTTATAAGTGCATTTTGTCACCCTCCTTAGAATGTAAGCCACTTGAAAGCAGGAGCAATTCTCTTTTGTCTTTGTATCCATGGTTGACCTATGGTAGGGCTTTAGTAATTTTCCTCCTTTGCCTGCTTGATACTAACACTTCTTCAGAATATATACTTACCTTCTTTCCTTATAGATATGAGAACCTTAGGTAAAAATATAATTTAGCTGACTACATATTCTTAAATATAAAAACTTTCTCCTTCCCCTCCAAGAAAAAAGTCAGTAAGAAAAAGATCTCAATCTTAAAAGAAAAAAAAAGTCCATTGGAGGGATCATAGAGCTGAAAAGCTGAAAAAGACTGAGCCAAACACATAAAGTAATTCATTATACCATCATTTAAGATCATATGTCTTAACAAGTCAAGTTGATGCTGATTCTGTCAATTGATGATTATGTATTACTTTAAGCTAATATTTCTAAAGATCAAGAAAGTGATTGCAATGTAGTTAGGATTTAAGTTAACTCCTCTTCCTTCTCTTTAAAAAAAGTTTTTGCATCTCCTATTGTTGGGGATGAAAGGAAAGGGTGTTGGAGGGGGGAGAGATAGAAAGACAGCAACAGAGAAAGACAGAAAAGTTGAGAGAGAGGAGAGGGAGAGAGAAATGAGAGACTGAGAAGTAGAATGGGAGACCTCAGAGACAGGAAGTCAGGCATAAATAGATAGATCAGAGAGAAAGAATGACAGAAAGCTATTATTGTTAGGACTGTTTTGTTCCCTTCCCCTTGCAGAAACATCTTGGCTTATGAAGTGAATATTCTATGTTAGCTGGGCGAAGTTCAACTATTGCCTTTATTATATTCTGAATAACTAGGGAAGTTCTGGGAGCAAAAGGCATTTTGGTGCCTGAGTTGATAAAAAGGAGGGCTTAGGATTGCGCGAATTTCTCCAAAGTTTTCCATGGGATTGTTCTCTTTTCACAGAATGGGAAGGGGTAGGCATGAGAGCGAGTCATCCTTATGCCCCCGGCACCTTGCACAATCATCAGGCTGTTTCTCCTGATATATTTACTCTGGCTTGCACTTTGCTATCAAACTTTTCTTTCTTCCGCGTCACTCCAGTCTTTCGGGATCATGAGAATGCGAGCGAGCCTGTAGGCGAGAGATGCGAAAGGAAAAGCTAGATGCCCAGGGAATCCTTACACTCCCCCGCCTGGCTCTGGAGTAGCCGGAGAACAGGCATGCTGGTGCTCTGCGGAGCTTCCTAAGCAAGGAGCTTCCCTGGGAACCCTGCACTCCAGAGAGCTGCTGCGCGTTGCCTTCCCCGAGTCTCACCCCTAAGAGACACTTGGCATTTGTACGCGCGGGTGCACGCACACACTCACACTTACCCTAGCCTGCAAAGGCGGCCCAGCCCAGCCCATTGTTACTGAACCGAAAAGGTGACCGATGTGTTTGAGTCCGGGGAAACCAGTGAACCACAGAGACTCGGTGTTCAAAACTATCAGACGGGGTGAACTTGAGACAGATTAGACACTTCCCCAAGTGAACAAGCAGCGGGGAGGGGAAAAAAGGGAAAGAAAAGTGTTTGGCTGCTCCCGCACCCCACCGTGCGAAGGGGGCCAAAGTGTGAACTGGTAGATAGGGTAGTACAGAGATCAGGAACCAAGATTCTGCCCCCCCGCCAACTTTCAGTGGCCACTCTTAGTCGTTTTAGTCGAAATCCTGGGTTGTTCAGGCAAGATAGAAAAGTGGCCTTGGCTTGTCTCTTTTGACGTGATTTTCCAGCTTTGGGTTTACAAACTGATCCAGTCAGGAGGCGGAGGTGACCACTTGTTCTCTCATCCTGCGGAGCTCAAGGGTTTTAAGAGTGGTTCACTTACTACCTCACAGGAAAACACCTCTATCGCCCCAGTCCCAGCGCACACACAGATACACCCCACCCCCGGCTGGCCAGAAGGTGTATTTCTGCTCTTTGAGTTTCGGACAGCAGGCTTTAACAATCATTGGTCATTTTTTTCTTCCCCTGAGCTACTGTAAGGCAGGGTCTGCCCACCAGGGGTTTGAAGCTTTAATTATACCCCTCAGACTTAGAAGCAATCCTCCAGGCAGCGTTTTAAGACTCCTACTTTCTCTGGTGACTCAGCTGACCTAATGTGCTTTCCCTACGGAACATCAAGAAAAGTATTATTATTATTATTTTCTACAAAGAGTAGGGGTTTGATTATATAGGCGAAGTGTCTCCACTTGCCAAATGCAGTTACTACCAGCATCATCACTCCCGAACTCCACCCCCCCTCCGTCCCCCACAAAACACACAAACGCCCCCTCTCACGTTGTTGGTAAGAGAATATCTAATGGAGCTGTAAGTTCATTAGTGTTTGCAATCAGTAGCGTGCAGACACCCTCATCAGGGCAGAAAGCTGCAGAGAGCCATTCATCAGTGTGGAGTGTTATTCATGGATGACCCCTAAATCATTGCAATAGTAGTAGATGCACTGATTGGTCGCAGCATGGGAGCCTTGGTGCTTTACATTAACCAACACAGAAGGGAGGGAGGGAGCCAAGGCAGACGTGGTTCAGTCCAGCAAATCTCATTTGACAGAAAAAGGCAGTAAAAAGAGAATCTTTTAAAATAATAATAATAATAAAAGAAGAAGAAGAAGAAATAAAATACCTGTCATCTTGACAAGTGGTGGAGAGGTTGAGTCAAGGATTATAAATGATCACAGCTCGGTCCGGATCGCCCTGTGATTGGGTTCTCCCTCGGTTTGCACCGGGGAAGCGCATGGTAGGCTCCTGGGCTTCTCTCTCTCTCTCTCTCTCTCTCTCTCTCTCTCTCTCTCTC
>NW_025389456.1:0-1827 GCF_016433145.1 Gracilinanus agilis | reverse complement strand
TCCTTCCTTCCTTCCTTCCTTCCTTCCTTCCTTCCTTCTTTCCTTCCTCTCTTAGAATCAGTACTAAGTATTAGTTCCAAGGCAGAGGAGCAGTAAGAGCTAGGCAGTTGGAATTAAGTGACTTGCTCAGGGTCACATAGCTGATCTGAGGGTAGATTTGAATTCTGTACCTTCTGTCTCTAGGCTTGGCTCTCCTTCCCCTGAGTTGTTCCCAAAAGATATTTTCCCCTATATTTAAGCCCAAATTAAAAGATGTTTTGCAATATTCATGTTATGGAAGTAGCTTAAAAAATTATGAAGGTTTTCCTGATTGTAAGATTATTAAATATAGAATGTTAGCCTTGAGGTTTATTTATTTGTTATAGCTTCTCTTCCATAGACAAGGCTTTATTCATTTGATGAATGGCACTTTTTAAAGTTGGTGAACATTAGTGAATAATATTTCTATTTTAAGATTCAAAAGCAGATAACTAAAGAGCATTGTTCAGAGAACGTGGCCTGGTGTGCCAGTACACTATGAGAAGGATAGGGGTGGGGGGCAGGGTGGGGGGAATATTCCTATTGGTCCTTAACCTGAAGGAAATGGAGTGGGTCCATGGGAATACTCCCCCAAGGTGTACCAGCACACCCTGCTATGCATGCCTGTGCTAAGTAACTTTACTGATAATTACAGAATTTTAATATTTATAGAAATCTGTCACATTACAAATGGAGATATTCTCACCATATGTGCTTCTCTCTTCTAAATATAGAATTAAATTTAACATATATTTACTGGGATTCTGGATACCATACTGTACTTCCAAGCTGATTATTCATCAAAAGACTCTGTTACTAATCCACTTTCTCATTTAAAAAGGAAATTATTACCATAAATTAAAAATCCCAAGCATCCTGCTTTTCTTTTATCATAAACAAACTACATATATTTCCCCTATAAATTACATTCTGCTTTAAAATTCCTTAACACAGATAGCTTATATCTAAAACTGCAGTGCCTAAGTTATATATACACTATTATTGTCATAATTTAAAATGCATAGAACAGATCCAGGATGAATGCAGCCTTGCATATAAATCTTCCATCTATCATTCCAAGACTTACAATTTACTTAATAAATGTCCTTACCCAGTTTTTAAAAAAATCAGTTCATAGATGTTTTTGTTATTATTTATAAAACTAGGGAGAGTATAATTTGAGTTGAATTGCAAGCATGTAGGGCAAAGATGATCAATTTTGTCAGGCTCTTTCCAATCTTCCTAAGCAAAGTTCTTCCCAGTTCTGGTGTTGAAAAGAATATATATCAGTGGTTCCCAGACTTTTTTGGCCTACTGCCCCCTTTCCAGAAAAAATATTACTTAGCCCCCTGGAAATTAATTTGTTTTAATTGTAATAGCAATTAATAGGAAAGATAAATACACCTGTGACCATCACCGCTTCCCTGGATTGCTGTAGCACCCACCAGGGGGTGGTGGTGCCCATTTTGGGAATCACTGATATATATGTATATATGTATGCATGTATGTATGTATATATATATATATGTGTGTATATATATATCCTCATGGAAATACCCAGGAGACCCAGAGGATCTGGTGCTAAAGAAGTAGTAAGAATTTTAAAAAAAGCAACACCTTATTGACTCTATGTATCTGTGAGACTGACTCACAAAAGAGTTGAAAGTACCTTGAGGCTACGGATTAGACTATTAATACTACCTTGTAGAAAAAAGTCTGCATAACAGCAAAACTTAATTGGAAGGGGCAGCTGGGTAGCTCAGTGGAGTGAGAGTCAGGCCTAGAGACGGGAGGTCCTAGGTTCAAATC
>NW_025389455.1:0-4043 GCF_016433145.1 Gracilinanus agilis | reverse complement strand
AATGCTGGGGAATACACAATTGATAATTATAACTCTGAATGTGAATGCGATGATTGATTATATTAAATTAAAAAGCTTTTGTACAAACAAAAACTAAGCAACCAAAATCAGAAGGGAAACAATAAATTGGGGAAAATCTTTATAACAGAAAACTCTGACAGGGGTCTAGTTACTCAAATATACAAGGAGTTAAATCAATTATATAAAAAAATCAAGCCATTTCCCAATAGATAAATAGGCAAGCCACATGAATAGGCAATTTTAGATTAAAGAAATCAAGACTATCAGTGAGTGCATGAGAAAGTGCTCTAAATCTCTAATAATTAGAGAAATGCAAATTAGAACAATGCTGAGGTATCACCTCACACCTAGCAGATTGGCTAAATTATAGTAGAGGAGAGTAATGAATGTTGGAGGGGATGTGGCCAAATTGGGACATTAATGCATTGCTGGTGGAGTTGTGAACTGATCCAACCATTCTGGATGGTAATTTGGAAATACGCTCAAAGGGCTATAAAAGATTGCCTGTCCTTTGATCCAGCCATACCATTGTTGGGTCTGTACTCCAAAGAGACCAAAGATAGACTTGTACAAAAATTATTTATAGCCATGATTTTTGTAGTGACAAAAAACTGGAAAATGAGGGTATGCTCTTCTATTGGGGAATGGCTGAACAAACTCTGGTATATGCTGGTGATGGAATATTATTGTGCTTAAAGGAATAATAAATGGGAGGAATTCCATGTGAACTGGAAAGACCTCCAGGAATTGATGCAGAGTGAAAGGAGCTGAACCAAAAGAACATTGTACACAGAGACCAACACACTGTGGTAAAATAGAATGTAATGGACTTCTCTACTAGAAGCAATGCAATGATCCTTAACAATTCTGAGGGACTTATGGAAAAGAACCCTACCCATATTCAGAGGAAGAACTACAGGAGAGGAAAGACAGAAGAAAAGCAATTGCTTGAACATATGGGTTGAGGCGGACATGATTGGGGATGTAGACCCAAAACTACCACACCAATGCAACTATCAACAATTTGGAAATAAGTCTTGATTGATGACACATGTTAAAACCAGGGGACATGCACATTGGCTATGGGTGGGGGAGGTCGGGAGGGGGGGCTGAAGGGGAAAGTAAGAACATGAATCATGTAACCATGACAACTTTTCTAAAAAATAAAAATTATTTTAAAAAATAGCATATGAATGTTATGACCATTTTAGAGATGGAGAAATAAAGGCTTAATCACACTTGCACCAGGCCAGTAATGTTTTGGGTATTTTTGGGAGAGTGGGCTCTTGAGAGTTCTCTAGTCTTTTCAGACTGGCTTTAGCTAGGGTTCAACAACCAAATTTTCACTGGGGAAATTTCCATGATGATAAAGAAATCTTCTGCAGGCTTAGATAACTCCTACATATATGAAGTAACCTGGTTGAGTCATTTTCCCCCCTTTTCCCCTAAGAAGTAAACACAAACACAGGAGAAGTAAGGCCTCACATGGTTATGTTAAACATTTTAGCAAACCGCCCAATATCTCCTTTTACAAAGAAGGAAACTGAGTTGCGGAGAATCCAAATGATTTGCTCAATATTCTGTAGCTAAGTGGCAGAGCTGGGATATGTAGGCAATTGCCTAAACTAAAGGACTGCTTGTTTATAGCCCATGTGAGCTAAAAATGCTGCTGGGAAAATGTTGAATTCAGAAAAGTTTTTTTTCATTCCTGACTACTTCCCTTCTTGGCACCTTTTACCTCGCTTCTACTGTCCAGATCTCCTTCCCTCTAGATGCCTATTATTTTCATGCTTTCAAATGCATTCTACCCTTGGCAAGTCATCCAGTAAAATGTACCATGCTCTAAAATTATTGTTCCCCTCTTCCTTCTAAATTGCCTGTATCTCAGTTCCCTGTTCTCATTGTCACAGAGGAATACAGATCTTAAAAAAATTAATTTAATTTAGAAAACACATATTTTGATTGATCAAAGTTGAATGCATTAGCTCTCCCAGCTATGTTTGCATTCTAAAAGAGAACATTTATCAACCTAATATAATTAATCTCTTAGGGTGAAATTTCAGGCAGTGTGACAGTTGGATGGAGCAGTAGTTTTATATAGGAGAGGCTACAATATTCCTATTAAATTCAATACACTGTTTATTGAGTGACTACAAATCTTTTTTCTATCAACATTTTTTTGCATATGTCACGTTCTCTTTACTCACACAACCATCACCCTAGTTCATGCCCTTATGACCTCTTGCTTGGACCATTGTTTTAACCTCTTATTTGGGTTTCTTAGCCAAGTCTCCTTCCCCCCTCTAATCCCTCTTCGACCCAAGTGCCAAATTCATTTACCTCAAGCATTAGTATGACTATGTCATACCCCCTACTCAATAAAAACCTTCAATAAAATTCTTTCTCTAGCTCATTTTATAGAAGAGGAACTGAGACAAACAGGGTTAAGTGACAAGCCCAGGGTCACAAAGCTAATAACTGTCTGAAGCCAGATTTGAGCTCAGGTCTTCCTGACTCATGGTCTAGTACTCCATTCAGTATAATATCTAGCCACCTAGCACCACCTAACTGCCCCCCAAAATAAAAAAAACTGGTTAGAGAGCCACACCTAGAGATGGAAGATTCTGGGTTCAAATCTGACCTCAGACACTTCCTAACTGTGCAAGTCACTTAACCACCATTGTCTAGCCCTTACTGTTCTTCTTCCTTAGAGCCAAGACTTACTATTGATTCAAAAAACAGAAGGTAAGAATTTTTTAAAAGTCCTATGTAATTCAAAAACATTTTGGAGGGGAAGGGCCTACCTGTGTTCTCAAGGAGTTGGAAAATCCCAGGAAGAAAACTCTGAAAACACAGAGAACTGTAATATAATTTGCTGTGCAACTTAGCATTTTAGAGTTACTCAGGGCCTTAAGAGTTGCCAAGGGTTATACATCCCAGGTCTGTATCAGAGGTGGGACTTGAACTAGGGTATGGGGTCATGGATCTAGAGTTGGGAGTGCCATCTAGTGCAACACTCTCATTCTCTAGTTGAAAAGTAAAGGATAAGAAAGGTTAAACAATTTGCCTAGGGTCACAAAATGGGAATAGCTATCAGAGAAAGACTTGAACTCAGGTCGTCCTGCTGTGAAAGCTAGCTCCTATCCATTATGTCTCACAGCCTCCATAAATAAGAATTATTATTATTATTATTATTAGCAAATGAAGTTTGCTAATTATTTCTATAATTTCAAGTTTTAATACAGTGTCAGCATTATCTCATACTGTTCTCCTCCAGTTATGCTGTGTTCTAGCCAGCACACTTAACCACCATTGCCTAGCCCTTAAGACTCTTCCTCCCTTTACATATGCAGGCCTTTCCCACCTCCCAGACTTTAAAAATTCTTTTCTCTACATTTGAAAGGCTTTCTTACTTGTCATTCTACCTATTCTTCTAGGCTGACCATTTTTCATAGGAAACCTTCCTCTGTTTCACCCAGTCAGAAATGATCTCCCTTTCTTCAGACTTCATTTTAGTGGTTTTGCTCTTCACTAAAGTTTGATGCTGATGCCTCATCATGGCACAGAAGTGATCCTGGGTGCTCAGAAGCTGTGATAGTAGAGCACAAGCTCTGGCAGGCCCCACTCAGTTAAAATGACTTTAATATTCAATCAAGGACAACAGAATGTCTCTCCTCTGACAGCTGGACAATCTAAGTGTGGAGATGCTCATTAACAAAGGATCAGTTACCAAGGGATAAATTTCTTTTGACCAAAGCAAATTAAACAATGAATCAATCAATGGTTATTTATTAAGCCTCTACTATATGCAGGCACAATACTAGGATAAGAGGACAAACCCCCCCCCAACTTTTACTCACAATGTATTTAAATTGTAATGAGAGAGATAATAACTACACTTAAAAATACAGAGAGAGCAGGAGGAATATATATATATATGTATATATACATACATATATATATATATATATATATATATATATATATATATATATATATATATATATATATATATATATATA
>NW_025389454.1:0-4604 GCF_016433145.1 Gracilinanus agilis | reverse complement strand
GAGAGAGAGAGAGAGAGAGAGAGAGAGAGAGAAATGAAGATGTATAACTAGAAAAGGAGGTAGGCTGGTCTAGTGGTGAGACTAAGATAACTAATGGGCAGACCACCTGTCCTGTCACATTTTGTGTCAAGAGATCTGGAGGAAATTGGGTGGAACTTTTGTAAAGCATTTATGGAGATATATGAAATGAGTTTTGAAGTTTTAAAAAAAGGGCAGGTAGGTTGTTGTCTGAACTATTAAAGAGGCTACCCACATTGATGAGTTCACAGATGCAATCCAAGTAGGTACATAAGAAAAGCATAAATATTGTTTTTTATTATTTTTTATTTTGAGTATTTTCCCATAGTTACATGTTTCATGTTCTTTCCCTCTCCCCAAACCCCCCTAATCCCCCTTAGCCAACACACAATTCCACTGGATTTTACATGTATCATTAATTAAGACCTAATTCCATATTATTGATAGTTGGACTAGAGTTACTGTTTAGTGTTTTCATCCCCAATAATATCCCCATCAGCCCATGTGTTCAAGAAATTGTTTTTCTTCTGTGTTTCTCCTCCCCCCAGTTCTTCCTCTGAATGTGGCTAGTTTTCTTTCTTATAAGTCCCTCAGCCTTGCTCTGGATTCTTGCATTTCTGCTAGTAGAGAAGTCCATTATGTTCGATTGCACCACAGTGTATCAGTCTCTGTGTACAATGTTCTCCTGGTTCTGCTCCTTTCACTCTGCATCAATTCCTGGAGGTCATTCCAGTTCACATGGAATTCCTCTAGTTTGTTATTCCTTTGAGCACAATAGTATTCCATCACCAACAGATGCCAAAATTTGTTCAGCCATTCCCCAATTGAAGGACATTCTCTCATTTTCCAATTTTTTGCAACCACAAAGAGCGTAGCTATAAATATTTTTGTACAGGTCTTTTTCCTTATTATCTCTTTGGGAAGGCATAAATATTATAAATAGGTAAGGAAAGATCATTTCTGGAGCAAAAAAGGAATAAAAACCAAGGAAGGCTTCTTGAAGGAGGCAGAATTAGGGCTGATCTTTGAAGGACAGTTAGGAATTGTAATAAACAGAGATGAGGAGGAGAATATTACAGGCATAGGAAATAAGGAGAGAGAGAGAGAGAGAGAGACAGAGAGAGACAGAGACAGAGAGACAGAGAGAGACAGAGAGACAGAGACAGAGACAGAGACAGAGACAGACAGACAGACAGAGACACACACAGAGAGAGAGAGGAAACAAGAAAACAATTTTAAAGAAAGATGAGAAAACCCTTGTCATATTTGGAGGATGATAAAATAATACAAATGGGATAATACGATGGCTAGCACAAAGAGTATGTGATGCGAATTGTATGATAGGAGTCTAGAAAGGTGGGTTGGGAACAAATTGTGTAGGACCAATGAACAAATTTTAGTTTGAGTTTCCACAAACATGTTGCATTTCACAGAATAAATAGTGTGGAGCTGGGGAGGGCCTTATCTAGATCAGCTTTCTCATTTGATAGAACTGAGGCATCAAGGAAAAGTGACTTATTCAATGTCTATCACAAATAATCAAATGCCTACTATGTGCCAGGCCCTTTGCTAGGTCTTAGGGTTACAAGGACAAAAATGAGACCGTTTCTGTCCTCAGAAATCTTATACTTTACTAGGAATGGGGAAGGAAGAAGGGAATAAGTATTTATATAAGCCCCTACTATGTGCCAAATACTGTGTTGAATGATTATCTCTTTTGGTCTCACAACAACCTTAGGAGGTTGTTGCTATTATTATCCACATTTTATATGGAAGAAACAGAGGCATACAGGTTAAGTGACTTGCCCAGGGTCACATAGCTTGTATGTAGGTGAGGCTAGATTTGAATTCAGGTCTTCCTGACTCCAGATCCAGTCCTCTGTCCACTGCATGACTTAGCTGCCTCTAACTGTATACAAGGAGCATACAACATGTACAAAGATATGTAAATACAATGAAAGTTCAGAGAGTTAAGAGTAACGCAAACAAAGAAAGGGTCAGGAAAGTAGAAGGCAATACCTGAGCTTATTTGAAGAAATCAAGGAATTCTAAAAGATAGTGGTGAGGAGGGATGGTGTGCCAGGGGTGAAGGGCAGCCCCTCCAAATACGATGGACAGTAGGTAAGGAAGGAGTGTAGGAATCAGATTGTGGAAGGCTTTGAGTATCATGCTGAAGACTTATCCCAAAGGTCACTACAGATTTTGAATAGGGGAGTGACAATTAGTGGCAGAGGCCACATTAGAACTTCCCTCTAAGTTCATTGCCCTTTCCTATATTCCAGTTTTGAAGAAGAGCCGCAAGCTCTCTTATGATGGATGTTTGATACTGAGTTCACTTTTGCTAGAACCAGGGCTTCGGTGATGGATAAAATGTCAGACCTGGAGTCAGGAAGATTCAGTTTTCTGGGTTCAAATTTGGTCTCTGACACTTAAAAGCTGTGTGACCCTAGGCAAGTCACTTTAACTCTGTTGGTCTCAGTTTCCTCATCTGTAAAAAAATGAGCTGGAGAAGGAAATGGCAAACAAGTCCAGTGTCTTTGGCAAGAAATCTCCAAATGGGGTAAAGAAGAGTCAGATATGACTAAAATGACTAAAGAACAACATGGAACAATATCACAACTTGGGTTAGAAATCAAGAGACACATTCTAGCCTTAAACTCTTTGAGTCTTGGTTTTGCATTATTAACATTTTTTCCAACACTTTCTTAAGTCCAGAAAATCAATAAAACAATAAATCAAGCTCTGATTTGTGGTGTTTGCCAGTTTCTGAGGTAGAAAAGCCCACAATGAAAATTTAAGAATCAACTCTCATTTCATGTGGGGTCTGATGAATCATGTAACCATGGAAAAATGTTCTTAATCAATTAAATCAAGTGGGACCTGGCATTTTGTTTTCAGTAAGTTTCTTTGGCCAGATTTGAATTCAAGAAGATCTTTCTGACTCTGGGCCAGGCACTCTATCTACTGCATCACCTTATACTAACCACTTGGTGCTATCCCCATGGAACAGATAAATTCCCTTTTTTTTCCCCCCTATAGATGTTGAATGCCTTTCACAGGGACTCACATCTAATAAGGATCAGAAATGTAAAATCTAAATTCTATCCATTGGACCACCCAGTTGTTCCACATTAGCTAATTAGAAAATTATTTTCTTTATTTTCCCCTAACATTCTTAAGTGTTTGAAATTACTCTTTGAGTAGTAGAAAAGATATAAAAGAATCACAGAATTGGAAGCATCACAATTTTTTCTAGTTGAGAAGGACATGTGGAAACTGAGGCCCAGAAAGGCTAAGTGAAATAGTAGGTGGACAATAGGACCAATTTTGTGGTAATAAGACCTTGTAAATACATACGGGCATACAAAAATATAAGTAACCAGGGGCAAAGGGGCAAATTTCTAATCGGCATCCAGGTGACTTCGGATGAAGTAGACTTTCCAAATGACCCAGAATGTTTGCAGTAACTGTTGGGTGGATAGAGGGATGAATGGAAGGATAGATTGGTGGAAAGTTCTAGGTCCGCTGATTCCCATACCAGCATCCTTTCCTTTATAGAGGCAGCAAAATGTAGAGATGGATGGAATGAGCACTGTCTGAGTTTGTTTTGTGCCACTTACTAAATTTTGAAAAGTCACTTCAGTTTCTTCATCTCTGGAATGGGGATAATATTTTTTCAACTACCTACCCCACTCACTTGTCCTGGGAAAAGTATTTTGTAAATTTGAAAATACTAAATAAAAACTAAGCCATTGTTATTACAAGAAGGAAGGGTGGTTTAGTGGATAGAAAGTTCTTGGAATCAAGAAAACCAGAGATCAAGTTCCATCTCAGACTTCGCTTAGCTTTGTGATTCCTAGCAAGTCACTTAACTTCTGCCTGAGTTTCTTAAACTATAAAATAGGTTTAATAATAGCCTGTATCTCCCTAAGTTATTGTGCAGATAAAATGAGATAAAATTAATAAATTGCTTAGCATAGTGCCTGACATGGAGCAGGTTTTTCATAAATCTTGTTTCTTCCTTTGAATGCTTTGAGCCAGAGAGCAGCTAGGTAGCTCAGTTTGGTTTGAGTCTTGGGTTCAAATGTGATCTCAAACACTTCTTAGCTGTAAGACCCTGGGCAAGTCACTTAACCCTCATTGCCTAACCCTTACTGCTCTTCTGCTTTGGAACCAATACTCACTACTGATTCAAAGATGGAAGGTAAGAGTTTAAAAAAAAAAGAAAGAAAGAAAACACACCACATACAGCCTACAACACTCCCAAGTGCAGCCCAAATCAGTTTAAAATGTAATTGGGAAAAATTTAATAAAATAATTTTAGATAAGTAAATATAGAATTAAATGAAGCAATAAAACATAGACAACATTACATTTTAAAGCTAAGTCAATATGCAGCCTACAGAGATCCTTATGGACTGTTTAGTGGCTCCATTTCCATTTGAGTTTGAAGCCACTATAAGCAACTCTTAACTGTATGTTGCAAAGAAGGTGGCTGACCTGTATTGATAGAAAGGGTTTCCTGACCTGGGAGTTCCCTCCCTCCCTCCCTTCCTCCTCCTTCCCTCCTCCCTCCCTCCTTCCTT
>NW_025389453.1:0-1408 GCF_016433145.1 Gracilinanus agilis | reverse complement strand
GAGGAGGAGGAGGAGGAGATGCCTGACCGGCCCTTCTCACATCTCCTGCCCTGGCTTTGAGGACGTGTCTCCAGAAGGAACACGACCAAGAAAGAGAGAAAATCTGCTTATAGTCAGGTTGGGTGTATAAGGACTTTGGAGCCCATTTGGCAGAGATGGAAGTTGAGGCTCAGACAGGAAAAGTGACTTGCAGAGGTTCGTAGAGAGAGTCGGTAACGACACTTTCTTTTGGTGCTGCTCTGAAGCTACCAAAGTGACTTCCTCCCCGCGGGGGCATGAATCACGTCTGGGCACCCTCCCGGCGCCTTTCAGAAGGTGGCGTGACTCACACAACGCGCATGAGACACGCGGGCTTGCCTTAGCTGAGAGGTCTCTGGAGCCCCACCGCGGGGCTACCTAGCCGTTTCTGTGGCCTCTCACTGGCCACGATCACAGTGTTGGGCTGGGGAAGGGAAGGAGGGAGCTGGGAGGACAAGGAGGAGGTCTGGAGCCAAAGGGTGGCTTGTCCACATCCCAGGGCCACTGCAGGGACCGCTGGGTTCAAGTCCTTCCTTCTGAGGCTCTTCTGTCGAAGGAGGCCCTCTGTGGAAGGCCAGCCCAGCCCTCATTCACAGGGCAAGGGACGGCGGCGTAGCCCAGGGGACCGATTCTGCTGGAGAGGGGATGGGGGCAGGGGGAGGGACCCCGGAGGGAGAGAAGGCTCAGCTGCCAGCACAACGCCAAAGCAGCCTTTCGGTCGCTTTCCCATGGGCAGATCTTGTGCGAATCTCTCCCAGGAATCAGTCCATTGGCAGCAACAACAAGGACACAAGAGTAGCCTCAGCCACCGCCATTGAGCTAGTGCTTGAAGGTTTCTAAAGTGCTCTACAAATATTATTTCACTCCATAATGGAAGAGCATCTTGGAGGACGCCCCTCCCACCTCCAGCTCATTCACACCCGGGTCTCCATGGTAACCGCAGACTTCAGCTGTGATGGGAGGGCCGGACCAGCCTGACTCTGTTAACCCCATCCATCCCATGGGCTCCTCCTGAACCCAGCTGGAAGCTCTTCCCCACCTCTTGGTCCTTTCCCTTCGGCTGCCTCCTGGACCTTTCAGTTATCTCAGACCAGCAAGTTCCAACAAGAACTCGTCTTCCCTCTCCGCCAAAAGTGCTCCCCTCTTCTCTCTCTCTCTCTCTGTCTCTCTGTCTCTGTCTCTGTCTCTCTCTGTCTCTGTCTGTCTCTTTCTCTCTCTTTGTCTCTGTGTCTCTCCCTCTTCCTCTCTCTTTCTGTCTCTCCTTTCCCTCTCTCTTCTCTCTCTCAATCTGTCTCTCTCTCTCTCTCTCTCCCCCATCTCTTTCTCTCTCTCCCTCTCCCCCTCACCTCGCCTTTGAAGGCACCACAAGCTTCCGTTCACCCAGGCTCCA
>NW_025389452.1:0-3444 GCF_016433145.1 Gracilinanus agilis | reverse complement strand
GCAGCATGACTTTTAAATGTTTTAGAGTCGATATCTGAAAAACCCACAAGATGGAACTGTTACTCCATGAGAATCAGGGTCTTTTTGTAAAATAAAATGCAAAGTTATGAATTTTGCTGGAGAGAGTTTATAGGGTTATTGCTGTGGGAAATGAAATAGAGAGAATGCTATGCTTTCAAAGCTGTGGAACTAAAGCACTTTTATGACAAATATTGGGAACATTTAGCTTTCTGTACATAGCATACGTTTACTACCTCTCAGTGCCTTGGCAAACATCAGTGTTGCATTTCCAGAACTATAAGCATTTTGGGTTGTGTAGGTTTTTTAGTCGTACAAGCTTAATGTGCCTCCTTATCATCTCCCTCTGGGTTTCTCTGTAGGTATTTCTATCTCTGTCTCTCTGTGTCTGTGTCTGTGTCTGACTCTTTGTCTCTCCATGTCTGTCTGTCCCTGTCTGTTTGTCTGTCTCCTTACTTTCTCCATTTCCCCATCATTTGACCTTAATTATTGCTCAAGAAGGCAACAGTCACCCTAAGAATATCATTAGCTTCTTCCCTATGACAAAGGTTTCTCAGAAGCAATATTCAGTTCAATATAATAATGACTAATATTTACATAGTGCTTACTATGGGTAAGGTAAGGAGATAACTACAAGTGTTACCTCTTTTCATTCTCAAAACAACCCTAGGAAGTAGGTTTTCTTATTACCCCCATTTTATAGATGAGGAAATTGAGGACTTGCTCAGAGTGACACAAGTAATCCTCTTCCTGCATTTAAGCCCACTGCTTTGTGCACTGGACCACCTTGTTGTTGTTCAGAAGTTTTCCATCACGTCCTATTCTTCATAACCCCATTTGGGGTTTTCTTGTCAAAGATACTGGGATGGTTTGCCATTTCCTTCTCCAGCTTATTTTACAGATGAAGAAACCAAGGCAGACAGTTTTAAGTGACTTGACCAGGGTCAAACTGCTAATAAATGTCTGTAGCCAGATTTGAACTCAACATTAGTCTTCCTGATTCCAGGCTGGGCTCTCTATCCACTGTGCCACCTAGCTCCCTAATATAAAACAGCAAGTATTCATTTAGTGCCTACTCTGTACCCTAAATTGTGCTAA
The DNA here is from genome assembly GCF_016433145.1 of Gracilinanus agilis. NCBI lineage: Eukaryota > Metazoa > Chordata > Mammalia > Didelphimorphia > Didelphidae > Gracilinanus > Gracilinanus agilis. Next base: position 2,328 of record NW_025389452.1, on the reverse strand, counting down.
ATGTTGGGGATAAAGATACCTAGGAAGAAGTCTCTACCCTTAAGGAGCTTACATTTTTGCTGAATGCTCAGCAGAAAGCAGGAGTGTTGTGTTTAAGAGTTGTGATGGGAAGTTCAAATCTTAATTCAGCCATTTACTACCTAAGTGACTTTGAACAAATCAATTAATCACTCTGGTCCTATATTTCCTCATCTGTTAAATTAGTAAGTTGACCTTAATGACTTCTAAGGTTCCCCCCATTTCTAGATCCATGATTCCATAATGTGTCAATCTTCTCCTCAAAATAAAGTCACATCCTTATATCGAAAAGCAGTTATATAATGTGGGAGCCATCCTCAAAGAGAAGAAGTACTTGAATTCTGCTTTTGAGAGATGCCAAAGGTAGGAGTGACCAAGTTATCTGATCTCTTAGTGCCCTAAACAACTAGCTCAGGCTCCAAAGTTCCCAAATAGTGTTCATCTGTTATCGTAAAAGAAAGGCATCCTTAGAAGCTCTCTATACCAATGAAATCGCAGGTCTAGTAAAATATCCAAAAGGGTCTTAAACTATGTTAATTTGCTTTTAATTTGCTCTCAAATGATTGCATTTATTGGGCACTAACTTAAAAAAATTTCCTGTTCCCTTGTTTAGTATAGAATTATTTTCTATGATGTATATAATTATATGAAAATTTATATGTATTACTTTCCTATCTTTATTTTCATTTTACTGTGCAAAGAGTGGTAAATGAGATTTGCAGAAAAATGCTTAAAATTAAAAAAAATAATTATGTGGTAAATCTATACCATTTTCCCAAGAGGCATAAAGTCTCATAGCAATTCACTATCATTTTCAGTCTGAGAAGCAATAGTGTAAGTCAATGCATTTTTTTTACTCCAAATATCAGCTCCCACACCAATCTTTGTCCAAATTTCCTGTTAGTAACAAGTCATAACTTGTCACTGCAGTGCTTCTCTTTATTTCATTAATGCTATTTAATTTTTAATAAAGTCCCCCAAAGTATAAGAGTAGGGACGTTGGTAGATCTGATAAGTCTGGGAAAGTTATAAAGTGCCTGCATATGTTCCTATAAGAAATATTTATTAAATAATGGGGTTTATTGTTAGGTATGATTTTCAACTTACATAAAAGGTCTTATAACATCTTTGTCCCATAAAACAAGATGTTGTATATGGAATTTCACATTTAAAAAATGAATAAAAACAGTAAAATATTTTACAGAATGAGAAAAAAATAATAAAATTCATCTGGAAAAGCAAAAGTTCAAGAATATCAAGGGAACCAGTTTTTTTTTTTTAAATGTGAAAGATGGTGGCCTACTGGTAGCAGATTTTAAACTGTACTTTGAAGGAGTAATCATCAAAATAATCTGGTACTGGCTGAGAAAGAGAAGGGTAGATCAATGAAATAGATTAGGTGTAAATGACCCCAGAGAGCTAGTGTTTGATAAACCCTAGGTCACAGCTTTGGGGATAAGAACTCACTCTTTGACAAAAACTACTGGGAAAATTAGAAAACGATATTTGGCAAAAATTAGGTTAGATCAATTTCTCACACCCTATAAGGTCAAAATGTATTATAAGCTTTAAACAAAAAGGGTGATATTTTAAGTAAATTAGGGGGACATAGAAAAGTTTATCTGTAAGATCTATGTAGAAGGGTAGAATTTATGACCAAATAAGATTTTGTAATTACAAATTATAAAATGAATAATTTTGATTATATTAAATTTAAAAGATTTTTGTACAAACAAAACCAATACAACCAAGATTAGAAGGGAAGCACAAATTGGTGTGTGTGTGTGGGGGGGGAGGTTGTAACAAATTTCTCTGATAAAGTTTATCATTTATCATTTTCCTCTTTTGTCATCTTTGCCGGTCTGATTTATGGGTGAGGTGAAGCCTCAGAATTCCTTTATTTCACATATATCAATGATTTCAAGCATTTTTTCTAAGTAGTCATTTGATATCTTGGATATCTTCTCTGAAATCTTCCTATTCATATTTATTTGTTAGTTTGTTTGTTTATTTGGTTGGGAAATAATTCTTAGGCTTATAAGTTTACATCAGTTTCTTATATGTCTTGCACACGACTCCTATCATAGACCTGTAGCAAGCCTTATCTTTGCGATTGCATATATTTCTTTGTCAAATGCATGTAATCATTCTACAGCTATGAAGAGAAAATTTGCCCAATTTGGTGAAATTGAGTGTCAGAAACATACCCGAGTCAGCAAAGTCTTTTGTTGTCTTTTATGTACAAGATGACATGTGCCTTTAACAGGTAGGTACAAAGATATTTGGACATTCATTGAATACAATTTTTTT
>NW_025389451.1:0-8474 GCF_016433145.1 Gracilinanus agilis | reverse complement strand
TCCTTCCTTCCTTCCTTCCTTCCTTCCTTCCTTCCTTCCTTCCTTCCTTCCTTCCTTCCTTCCTTCCTTCCTTCCATTGCTCCATGCCCATTAGATAAATTTAAATTGTATCTCAACCCACTGACATCCATAGAGAGATGAGAAGAAACTGAAAAAAGGTTAGTTCATATGTTAAGAATTAGTGTCTAGAATTTAATATTTGTTTTAAAAAAGTATCACAAAACTCTTTGAGTTCTGAGTGACTTAAGATTCATTGTCATAGAGTTTAAGAATTACAATAGCCACCACAAAAATTCAGCACGTAGACAATCAGAATTCAGATGTTGAGAAAAATTTGGAGTAATTTGGGTGGCTCTGCTTACTTATTCAGTAATTATATTGCACATTGGTTTTTCTTTTTGGAGTCTTGCAGATCAAACCATTTCACTTTGCTTGGAAGCCATGGCAAGTCAGTTTGCTGATTTTTGAGTGATAGTGGAATTTTCCCTCACATGAATGGATACTTTATTATGATGTCGATAAGCTACACAAATGTGCCTCTCTTTGAAAAAAAAAAAAACCTTATTGTTTCTTTTTGGTTTCACACTGTTTTCAATCTAGACATAAACCCCTCCACTACCTTTCCCAACCCCCTGAAATTAAAATCTGTTATATAATTCAGAAAAACAAGTCAATGCTAATAGAGAAACTTCATTTGAAAGTGTATGCAACACTCAGTCCTTATTCCCCTGCTGTTCTTCTTAGAGGAGAGAAGGATTAGACATACGCTCTTATGGCAGCACCACAGTTTGGTAAAGAGCTATTGTGATTAAGAATGATTTTAAAATCTTCAACTTTTTTTCTAAGGAATTCATTTTTTCATGATCATTGTTAGTTTGTAAGAAAGCTATTTTTGCTGATTTATTTTAAATGGCTGTTTTATATAACATACCAAATTTTATTTGACCTCCTGGGATGGTTTAAAGTAACAGTGATTGTAATTATCTTCACCTCAACAAGTACTGGTAGTCAAAACTTGAAAAGTACATTTTTATTGTTATGTTCTTTACTCTCCTAAGTGTGTGAGGTCAAATTATATTGTTGTCCTGGGAGTCATCTTTTTCATCACTTACTGTGTATCTTTCTTTTAGGTGAGTAACTGCATTTATTTAACTTTAGAATAATGACTTAGAGGAGAAATTGTGGCTTGTCAAGGAGTGGGCATTCATTTAAGGAATCTAGATATGCTGAATTGTTAAAAGGTAGCAATTTTGTTTTGTCTATTCAGTTTGCAATATGTCTACTGTCCCGAATCATAACTTGTGAAATATGGTCTAAATGGGCTATTTTCTCAATTCCTATGGAAACAATGATCAAAACTTAGTTTAGTGGACTAAAAAAAATTACTCGTAAGCAAAAAGTGGAATAGGGTGCATTTCCTAGGAATTCTTCAGTAAAACTGAACTCATTGGTGAGCATTACTTGATTTTATACAATGACTATAGATTGGTGACTCCATATGTGTTGTAGTCCCTCTACTGAAACAGATTGCTGCTAATCCATGTGCTCTCATCCTGATTGATTCTTGTACTTAATTTAGTTTAAATACCCTGCAGGTGTCTTTCACTTTATATCATCAGCCTAATTGTTTTCTTGGTCATATATATCTTCAGTAATTTCTCTAAGTTGTCAAAATTTCAAACAACTTAGCTAATGTTTATGTTTGATTTCTCAGAATTTTGGGGTGGGAGGGAGAGAGAGACACACAGAGAGAGACAGACAGACAGAGGCAGAGAAAATATAAGTATGCTGGAGAGAGAAGAGAAACCAACAGACAATATGTTTTTTTCTCTAGATAAAAGGTAGGTTGAGGTTGAGTGATATAGTGGGAAGAGCTTTTGATACCTTTGAGTTTAATCTTGGCTTCTGCTCTTACTCTCTTGGATCTATTGATAAGTCATTTAAATTGTTGATTCATCATTTTTCATAATAATTATTATATTTATTTAACGCTTTAAGGTTTAGGTGAACAATTTCTTCTTAACAATCAAATTGTGAATAATAATGATGATGGCTAGCATTTATATAGCATCTAAAGGTTTGCAAAGTGCTTTACAAATATTATATAATTTTATTGATACAATAATCTTGAGAAGTCAGTTGTATTCTTATCCCTCTTTTATAGCCAACTCAACTGAGGCAAAGAGCAGTTAAATGATTTGCCTGTTCATACATACATTTCTGAGAAAGAATTTGAATTCAGTTCTTCTGTACTATCATAATCTAGTGATCTATCATAGTATCATCACTAGCTAAATTTAAAAAAGGAGGAGGATTGGGAAGGGGGAGACTGATCTGTGAAATGAGGATAATAATTGTTCTTCTTATCTCCAGATTAGGGGAAGCATTTTGTAAACCCTAATGCTTGTTTTATGCTTGGATTATTGTCATAGCCTACTTTAAGACTCTTTCCACTCCAGTCCATAGTCTCAACTATCAACTGATGCTCCTCAAGGGAATTTCTGACCAATTCCCTTCTTATCACCCTCTAGTAAAAAAAAAATCAAAATCTTCTGTTTGTCTTTAAAAGCCTAATCTAGCCTTTTTATACCTTGATCCCCTCTGAATGTCTTGCATTCCAGGGCAGTTACTTCTTTCCTCTCAGCCAAGAAATCAGGCAAAAAATCCCAAATGCCTATTAAGCACCTGTTGTAAATACTATGCACAGTTCCTTTTACAAGGTACTCCATCTTTCAATGAAATTTAATTCTTAAGATAACTTACTGTTATTTTTAGGGCAGTGACCGCCTTTTGCTTCTTTTTGTATCCCCTGGCACATAGTGGGCACTTTATATATGTTTACTGACTTGAGTTGAATTTTTTAATGATGGTGTATGGTATAGTGGGGTATAGTTGGAAGAAAGAATAAATCTGGAATCCAAATACAAAGGTCAGAATGTCTTTTCCCATTTAGTAGGTACATGACCTTGAATAAGTCACTTATGCCAGCCTAAGTTTCTTCTGTGAAATGTGCCTGCTCCTTACACTATACCTTTGACAGGACTGTTTCGAGAAGAAAATGGGTCCATGTTTATGAAGTATTTTGAAGATCTTGGTGCTCTGTAGTACCCATAACATCAGTAACAGTGGCTGGATATGGGCAGGAGGAGGTTCATCTAAGTAGAAAACATTGTGGGAGACACTTTAAAATAGCTGAACCAGGCAGAACAGCTTGCTGTGCAATAGACATCATGTTTTCTAGGTGTCTTTTAGCAAATTGTGGAAGGCTCCTGTGCAAAGAAGAGATTTTGCTAGCTATGGTTGGGTGCAAAAACACAGATTAGAATGAATTCATCTTCTCAGTGACTTTTCCATCACCTTCCAGACTAAGATTAGAAAGATGTTTCATAACTGTTTGGAGACAACATGTTGAATATAAATAGATAGGCAATATGTTAGAGGAGGTTGAAAGCCCACTTTAGTCAAAAAAATCCTGTGTTCAAGTCTTGCCTCTTACATTTGCTCCTTGCATGACCTTGGGCATGTTAACTATTGTCCTAAGTTTCCCAAGGAATTCCAGGGTGCTAAAACAGAAACACTAAGAACAACAAAAATACCTAGCATTTATATAGTACTTTAAAATTTAAGAGCATTGACCCCCAGGACAACTTTGTGAGATATGTGCAATTTATTAACCTCATTTAGCAGGTGAGGTATAAGGTGGTTTAGTGACTTGCCCAAGGATACTCACAATTATTAAGTGTCTAAGGATGTAAATTCGGGTCTTTTTGAGTCCAAAACCAGGACACTCTCTACTATGCCATCTAGTTGGGACCTAAGTTGAAGATCTGCCTTGTTATGGAAGATTCTCAACTAAGTCAGTTAGTTATCAAAGAGCCCTTCTTCATTCCTATTTCTCTCAAGTGAATGAAATGTCTATCATTACCCATAAGTACTCTCTATTTGTACATTTATGCTCATGTGTGGGTATGAGATTGTGAGGTGAAATACTTTGGTTCTGACATAAACTTTACTTCAAGCAGATATATACTTCATAATCCAGATCTGTTGGGACAGTGAGATTTTCCAATTGTTGGAATAGATATTTTTTAATGAACAGAGTTTTAATGGTAATTTTTATGCTAGTTCTTCTTTGGCACTGTAGTCAAGTTCCAAGGATAAGATATCCTTCTATTAAGAAAATTTTATATAGGTTTTCCCAGAATTGAGTAGCCCTTTTATATGATGCACTATATCTTAGCATTTTGAAATTTCCTTCTAGGACAATGTGGCATGATGAAAAAAAGTAATAACTTTGAAATTAGAGTACCAGCATTCATTTCTCTTTCTGTCACAGATCATCATATCAACATGGGCAAGTCATTTTATTTTTTCTGTAAGATGGGGTTTAGTATAGTTGGCTTGTAAGGGCTCTTTCAACTCTATAGATGATCCATTTAAATACTGTCAGTTTTCTCTATGTGGTTTTTTCTTTTAATGATTATCCTCTGTTAATTTTCTTATAATATAAAACAATACTGCAATATTAATTTCTGTTATGAGGGTTGGTCGAATTATTTTTGAAAGACATTTCTAAAACTCACTGAAAGGCAATTGGGTTATGATTGATTGCAATTGTAGTTGTAGGGCATATCATTTTGCTTCCAACCCATTTGACACTTCCTTGTCATTTATAAACATTATTTCCCTTTGATCATAGCTGTGTTTTCCATTATAAGTCACTGAATAAAAGAACCTAGAACTTAATGCATCTAAATGAAGTGCTAGAAATGACATGAAAGACCTTCCATTCCAGTGCACTGCCAATTGAATGAATCCCTTCTGATGATCTTGCCCTTACCGAAAGTGTACACATGAAAACTTTATTCTAGGCAAAAAAAATCTAAACTACCTTTATTTAGGATTTTTTGCATTCTTAGTACATGAAAGACAGTTATCAACACTTCATTACTGGTGTGGAATACAAGCTAATGATGCACAAAGTTAAAAACCTCTTGTTTTTCATTAGGAGACCTATTAGCTTTGAAAGCAGTAAATAATAATTGGCATTTACTGAATTTTAAATAGCATCTGCATGCTGTATTTTTGAGTTAAAGAGGATGTACAATTCATGCGTTGCTGTGAAAACTTGATGTTCTCAGAAGGTAGTTACCTTTTGGCATTTAACCCAGTTTCTTCCTGGTTTTTATGTGGAATATTTCCTCTGTTTAATTGCTCACATGTTTTTTGAAATATTTACGTGCAGTTCTTAAGGTGCTAATTGGCAACAGAATAGCTGATGGATGGCAAAACTGTTGAAATCAACATTAACTTAGAATACATCCATAGTAAATTTTTGTATCCTGCTCTGGGATAAGTGGCAATTGTGGTTTCAGTGCATCACCACTTTAGCAATAAAAAACATAAAACAGCAGTAGGCATTTTGTCTATTTACCTTATCAGAGCTTCTGTCTGTCAGTCTAGGGCTTTTATTTTGGCAGAATTTTATAGAGTGCTTTTGCTCCATTAAATAAGAGTTATGGCAAAATTCTCTTAGTGATTCCTTTGAACGCAAATGTTACTTTCGAGGTCTGTTCATTTGCAATGGCTATATATATGTATGTGTGTGTGTGTGTGTGTGTGTGTGTGTGTGTGTGTGTGTGTATATATATATATATATATAAAATTCCTCCTAAAACTGTTCTAATCGATTGTTAATACAAGTTTCTGTATTATATACACACAGAAGGCTTGCATGATTTTTTCTTTCCATTCTTTTTAATGTTACCTTTTTTCCCCCCAGTTAGATATCATTTTCTGCTTTCCAGAAAGTGAATTATTTAACATCTCAAAAAAAAAAAAACCCATGCCATAATCCATGACTGTCATGCATTCTACCATATTGAGTTCTCTGTTATGGTTCCTTATTGCTAGAAGAAGCCCCCAGTTTCTGACTCGACCCAGTAAAAATTCATGTCTTCTTATGTTAGGATTCCTAATACTGCTTGTCAATCTTTTTGTTCATTACTTATTTATTATTTATAATATAACATAGAACTGCTTTGCACTACCTTATTTTTCTCCAAGACTCTTAATTCTGCTCTGACCTTTTTTTGAAGGCAAATTCAATTCTTATACTTATGAAAAGAATGAAGTCTTTCTCCCCCTTTCCTGTCTCCTTTATACATTAAAAGTTCTCCCCCTTTTAATCTCAGCTCAGAAGATACCTCCATCCTAAGACTAACTTCCCAAATGCCCTTGTTTTCAGTGTCACTCTGCTGTCTTGCTTTTTTACATTTCCTTCTTTTCCTATCTCCTCTTTCTGTTTTGTTATTTTCTCTCTTCTTGCTTTTTTGCAATCCTGCTTTTCTCTCCTCACCCCCTCCCTCTGGTGAAGAACCAAAAATTCCATATTTTCAAGTGAAGTGGAAATTTCTCTAATTAGAGACATTAGAATAGCATAGTCAACTTTAGTTTTCGGGTAGGGGCCTAGGAGGTTTGCAATGCCATCATTTTCTTGCAAATCCTTATTTCATTAAGTCAGGGTTCTCTGATTTCAGTGAGTGTATTCTCTACTCATTGATGCTAATCAAACCTTTTTTTGTCCTTAGTAGGCTACCTTGATATGTTGCTGTGACTGGAAAAATTGGCCATTTGATGTAGCCCCATCAATTAGTCATTAGATGATAATCAAGATTATCTCTATGACATGATAAGCAATAGAAACAGGACTTTAATATACATTTAAAACTTTTTTTCTGATTAGTGACATGTGTAAACTTGTTCATCTGTATGTGTTGACTTTGACTAAAATTTAGTGTGAAACAAGGCAGAATATGTGTTTCAATTATTTTAGAAATGTATTCTTCCATTACCTTATTACAAATCTTTCTTCTTATGTGCCAACTTACTTTTCCTCAAATTTGTTACCATAGTTTGCAAGGGCAAACAAATAGTTTGAAATCAATGTTATAATATATCATGCTTTAATTGTTTTAGTTTTTATTTGTCTTTCATTTTACCCATTATTTTATGTAGTGATCAGCCAAAGAAAATAACATTTTTTTTTCCTCAGCCAAAAAAATAACCTTTCTCCCTCTGATTACTTGGCATGTAATGTGGTTTTTAATACATTTGGAGTAACAAACTTTAAAAATCTGTGCATATTCTCTCTCTCTCTTTCTCTCTTTCTGTCTCTCCCTCTCCCTCTCCCTCTCCCTCCCTCCCTCCCTCCCTTCTCCGTTTTTGACACATAACTCTTCAGGGGAAAAAAACCCTTAAAAAATAAAATGCATGCAACCCTGCTAGTCATATTACTTCAATTCTCTGTTAGTATGTGAAGTTTAATGGAGTTCTTACTTTAAAATCTAAGTACAGTTTTCCTAATTTTAACCTCGTGTTAGTACTACTCATGAACTTAAAAATCAAAGGTAATTGTAACTATGATTAAAAACACTGAATTTCTGAAAACTCATGTTAGGGTTAGATGACCCTAGGTGATTTCAGTACTTTTTCTTGACAACTACAATAGTCTCAGATGTGATTGTGGGTGAGAAGCAGCTTGGAGAAGATCATTAAACTTATAGTTAGGAGACCTGGATTCCAGTCTTGACCATAGCACTTGTTTGTCATGTGTCCATCTACCAAACTCCTTGAGCCTCAGTTTTCATATTTATGAAATATTTACAGTACTCTCTCATAGGATTGTTGGAGAAGAAATCATTTTCTAAACCTTGAAAAAAAGTTGTATATAAATGTGAGCTGTTTTCATTTCTAGAGATACAGTAACCCTTGAGACATTTTTGAACAAGTATTTAGTCTCTTACTAGACTTGATACACCCTTACGTGAAGCTGTAAAACAACAAAAAGCTTAGACTTATGGGTTGTTAGATTTAGAAGAGACCCTTGTGGTATTGAGGCAAGAATAGTGATGGGCAAAGGCAAGGATTTTAACTTCATGGTGTATTAAAAAGTTTTTGAAATTCCTTTAAAATATTTTTTAAAAAGAGATTTTGTTTTATTGTCATCATGGTTGTAATCATTCATAATAGTTGACATTTATAAGTGGTTTATATGTATTATCTCAGTTGAACCTCATAACCACCCCTTTAGGAAGATATGTGACAGATCTTTTTTATAAAATTCTTACCTTCTTTCTTAGAATTGATATTAAGTATAGCTTCCAAGGAAAAAGAGCAGTAATAGATGGACATTTGGTGTTGTTCTTTCTCAGAATCACACAGCTAGGAAGTGTCTGAGGCTCAATTTGAATCAGGCTCTCCCCTGTCCCCATATTTGACTCCCCCTCCTTTTCTTTTGATTAATAAATCTGTTAAACATTCAGCTAGGTGAGGGAAAGAACTGTACAGCTGCATGTGACTGTTAGTTTTTCCTTCAAAAAAATTTTTTTTAATGTGAATTTCCTCGGAACCAAAGAGATCTGCACTTTAAAAAGGAGAGAGAGAGAGAGAGAGAGAGAGAGAGAGAGAGAGAG
>NW_025389450.1:0-1279 GCF_016433145.1 Gracilinanus agilis | reverse complement strand
GAGTAGGATAGGAGGTAAAGGAAAGAAAAAATGCTTAGTTTTTTGAACAATGTAAAAGAAAAACAATGAATGCACAGAAAATAGAATGTACATTATAAGATCAAGGGTCAACTAGTTGTTCAGTTTGACTAAAGTAGATTATATAATGGGAGAATAAAATTAAATTAAATTAAAAATGGAAGCGGGAGCCAAACGATGGAGGGCTTTAAATTCTGTACTGAGAAGTTGAGGTTTTCCTAGAAGAAACAGGTCAGATTCTTTTTACCCAAGTGTGGTTACAATGAAATTTCAACTTAGCCCAAAGACATTCTCAAAATCCCAGCAAAACCAAATGCAATCCCCTTGGACAATTCCATGGAGTCCACCCATAAGCGCTGGTGCCCTCTCTAATAGCCATCTTGACAGTGAAAAGAGGAAATGAGGGAGAATGATTTAAAGCAAGAGATTATATTGTTTTCTTCCCAAATGCAGACGATCTGCCCCCTCCAGGGAAACTTGGCTGGTATCCACAGGAACCACATCAAGGGACAACAAACTTCTGAATTCCCCGGACACACTAGACAGGTGCTCTGGGCGACCGTAGCAGGTCCATCATGTATGTCTCAGAGAAAAGCAAAGGGGCTTTGGGGACTCCTCGTGCAAGAAAGGCACCGTAACTGCACCCAAAGCATTACCCAGTGGCTAATGAGGCTGTTTGTATTCTCTGATCAGGAGGATGGGGTTGGGGAGCCAAAGGGAACATGGATGGGGGGACTCAGGAGAATTCCTCCACCCCACGCTTTTTTTATTTCTGGCTGTGGATAACAAGTGCCATCAACAATGCCTCCATGAGGCTGCATGGTCTTGAGCAGCGCCCTGGGAGGAAGGCCTCCAAGGCCTCCTCCATTTTCAGTAATCACACCACACCAAGAATAAGCCATCTGGGACGGAATATGCACACAAGCCTCCACTCTACCTTGGCGATGCGTGACCTGGAGGGGTGATGATGACATGTGTAGATGGCACCTGAAGGGGTGTAGACACTCCATAGACATAAATGTCCTTGGAGCCTCCAAACGACCCTGGGATGTGTTCCTGCAGGTATCAAAGAATTTCAAAGTTGGGAAAGACCCCCCTAGACCCACCAATTACATTAAAAGAATCTCCACTGCGATATATCTGACAAATGGACAACCAGCCTTAAAAAAACAATTATTTCCCAGGGCAACCCATTCTACTTTCATTTTATTTTAATTTTTTGTTTTTTAAACCCTTACCTTCCATCTTTGGAGTCAATACT
>NW_025389449.1:0-6703 GCF_016433145.1 Gracilinanus agilis | reverse complement strand
ACTATTTGACAAAAACTGCTGGGAAATTTGGAAAACAATATGGGAGAGATTAGGTCTAGATCAACATCTCACACCCTACACCAAGATAAATTCAGAATGGGTGAATGACTTGAATATAAAGAGGGAAACTATAAATAAGTTAAGTGAACACAGAATAGTATACTTGTCAGATCTCTGGGAAAGGAAAGACTTTAAAACCAAGCAAGAGTTAGAGAAAATTACAAAATGTAAATTAAATGGTTTTGATTATATTAAACTAAAAAGCTTTTGTACAAACAAAAACAATGTAGTCAAAATCAGAAGGGAAACAACAAATTGGGAAAAAATCTTTATAACGAAAAACTCCGACAGGGGTCTAATCACTCATATATACAAGGAGTTAAAGCAATTGTATAAAAAATCAAGCCATTCCCCAATTGATAAATGGGCAAGAGACATGAATAGGCAATTTTCAGGTAAAGAAATCAAAAGTATCAATAAGCACATGAGAAAGTGTTCCAAATCTCTAATAATTAGAGAAATGCAAATCAAAACAACTCTGAGGTACCACCTCACACCTAGCAGATTGGCTAAAATGAAAGAAGGGGAGAGTAATGAATGTTGGAGGGGATGTGGCAAAATTGTTTTTTTTTTTTTTTTTTTTTTTTGTTGTGAACTGATCCAGCCATTCTGGCTGGCAATTTGGAATCATGCTCAAAGGGCTATAAAAGAATGCCTGCCCTTTGACCCAGCCATACCATTGCTGGGTTTGTACCCCAAAGAGATCATAGATAAACAGACATGTACAAAAATATTTATAGCTGCGCTTTTTGTGGTGGCAAAAAACTGGGAAAGGAGGGAATGTCCTTCAATTGGGGAATGGCTGAACAAACTGTGGTATATGCGGGTGATGGAATACTATTGTGCTAAAAGGAATAATAAACTGGAGGAGTTCCAGGCGAACTGGAGAGACCTCCGGGATCTGATGCAGAGCGAAAGGAGCAGAGCCAGAAGAACTCTATACACAGAGACTGATATACTGTGGTAAAATTGAATGTAATGGACCTCTGTACCAGCAGCAATGCAATGACCCAGGACAATTCTGAGGGATTTATGGTAAAGATGCTACCCATATTCAGAGGAAGGACTGCAGGAGAGGAAACATATAAGAAAAGCAACTGCTTGAACGCATGGGTCGGGGCGGACATGATTGAGGGTGTGGACTCGAAACTACCACACCAATGCAACTACCAACAATTGGGAAATTGGTCTTGATCAAGGACACATGACAAAACCAGTGGAAAAGTGCGTCGGTCATGGGTGGGGGGAGTGCGGGGGGTGAAGGGGAAAATAGGAGCATGAAACATGTAATCATGTTAAAAATGATTATTAATAAATGTTAAAAAAAAAAATAATTCATCTAGAAGAACAAAAGGTCAAGAATATCAAGAGATCAGTGAAAAAAAATGTGAAGAATACCAGATCTCAAACTGTATTACAAAGAAGTAGTCATCAAAACAATCTAGTATTGGCTAAGAAACAGAGTGGTGGATCAGTGGAATAGAGTAGGTACACAATACCTAGTCATAAATTACCATAGTAATTAGTGTTTGTTAAATCAGAAGATCCAAGATTTTGGAAGAAGAACTCACTATTTGACAGAAACTATTGGGAAAATTGGAAAATGGTATGGTAGAAACTGGGGAAAGACCAACATCTCACACTATATACCAAGATAAGGTTGACATGGGTACCTGATTTAAACAAATAAAGGGTAATAACATAAGCAAATTAGTGGATCATGGACTAGTTTTCCAAGATGTATGGATAAGGGAAGAAGAGAGAGGATTATAGACTATAAAATGGATAATTTTGATTATGTTAATTAAAAAGGCTTTGTACAAAGAAAACCAATGCAACCAAAATTAGAAGGAAAGCAGAAAGCTGGGGAAAATTTTTTACTCTGAAAAAAGATCTCTTTTTTACTCCGATAAAGGCCTCATTCCTCAACCACATAAAGAACTAAATCAAATATATAATAATCTGAGTCATTCTCCAATTGATAGTCAAACAATATAAACAGGCAGTTTTCAGATGAAAAAATCAGTCATTTATAGTCATATGAAAAAATGCTCTAAGTCACTCTTGAATAGAGAAATGCAAATTAAAATTACTCTGAGGTACTACCTCATGCCTATCATATTTGCCAACATGACAGAAAAAGAAAATGATAAATGTTGGAGGAGATGTGGGAAAATTGGGACACTAGTGAACTGTTGGTGAAGTTGTGATATGATCTAGCCATTCTAGAGAACAATTTGGAACTATATCCAAAGGGTTCAAAAACTGTGCATACCATTGTGATCCAGCGATATCACTTCTTGGTCTGTCTCACAAAGAAATTTTAAAAAGAAAAAAGGACCTATTGGTACAAAAATATTTATTGCAAATCTTTTTCAAAGAATTGGAAATTGAAGGGCTATCCATCAATTGGAGAGTGGCTGAACAAGATGTAGTATATGATTGTGCTGGAATATTATTGTGCTATAAGAAGGGACAATTAGGATGATTTTAGAAAGACTTACATGAACTGATACATAGTAAAGTGAGAAGAACCAGAAAAACATAGTACACACACAGTGACAGCAATACATTTTGATGAATAGCTATGCATAATTATTGTGGTTATTTTCAGTGATGCAGTGATCTAAGACAAACCCAGAGACTCATGATGAAAAATGTCATCTGCCCTCTGAGAAAAACCTGATGGAGCCTGAAGTCAGACCAAAGAATACTATATTTCACATCCTTTGCTCTTTTTTAAATTTGAGATCTCTTCCTCAAAATGACTAATATGGAAAAAATGTTTTAAATGACTCCACCTGTAAAATCTATATCAGATTGCTTACCATCTCAGGAGAAGGTAAGGAGTGGGAAGGATTAAAGTAGGAGCTATGGGATGCAGCCACAGAGAGGAAGCATCAATTCCTAAGGTAGAAAGAAATAGGAACCTCAGTTTAAAAACAAAATGGAACCAAACAAAAAACATGAAGGGCTTCTTTCCCTACTCCCCATGCCACTCACAATTAGACTAAGATCAAACAGCAAACAAAAATCTCTTCTTTAGATAAAAGTCATACAGATACAAACACTATAGTCCATTTCAAAGAAAAATGAAACATGATTTATTTAGTATCTTAAAGACACTGGCAGGTAATAATAGGATACTACTAATAGGACTTTTTTAAAAGCCAGGAAACAAGATCCCTCCGTATTTAATAGTTTCTTCCAAAATGAAAAAGGACTTTTATATACATGTAAGCTTCCTGCCAGGGACTCAATAATAGGAAGGCCATGGGGTGACCTCATACTTCTCTGGCTCATTATTCACCCCCAAATGAGTTGAGATGGCTAATTAATGTCTCCCCAAAGGTAGTCATCATTTCTTAAAAGCTTACAGTTTCAAAAGCCTCAAAACAACAGTATTTTTGTTTATAGGTTAAAAGAAACTGAACAGACATTCATGACCTTAGAAAGTAAAGGTGTTTAACTAATGTTCAAACCAATGATGTTCAAAGATAATCATTAATTTTCAACACCATCAAGATACCTGTTCAACCTCAGTGATAGAGAATATATCTTTGGGGTGGGATTCATGAATCCTTCCTTCAATAGTCCTATCTAGCATCTCATGTTATGGTAGAAATATCTCCTTTTTTAGTTCATTGTAGTGGGTTAATAATGCTGAAACAAACCTGCCACAACAGAGAAATTATAAGGATTAAAAATCTCAGTTTTATTATACTTTACCAAAGGTTCAAAATTCAAAAAAATGATCCTGAACCAAGATTAGTATTCTAATGAGGCTTTTTATAGGCAAAATTACATCAGAGAGATAGAGAAATAAAATTTAATATACATCAATCTAGTACATCCTCTTAGTTGGACAAACTTAGTTAAGCAAAATCACAAATCTAGAAGGTTTTACAATGTACTGATTGAGAGGGGAAATGTATATGCCTAAAGAGTCAGCATCAGGGGAATACTCCTCAATTCAAATTACTTTAAAAAGCCTTGACTATTTTTCTGGTGGCAGAGAATTGGAAACTGAAGGAATGTCCATCAAATGGATGAACAAGCTGTGGCATAAGATTGTAATGGAATACTATTGTACCATAAGAAATGGCAAACTGGACATCACAAAACAAAACAAAACCTGGAAAGATTTAGATCAAGTGATGCAAATTGAAGTGAGCAGAACCAAGAGAACTTTGTACAGAGTACAAAGTAACAGCAATAAAGTATGATGATCAGCTGTGAATGACTTAAATATTATCATTAGTGCAAGGATCCAACACAACTTCAAGGGACTTATGATGAAAAAGATAATCTACTACTGTAGAAAGAACTTAAGGAGTCTGAATGCAGATTGAAACAAACCATTTTTCACTTCATTTTTTTCTAGTATAAGCAATACGTGTCTTCTTTAATAACATGACAAACAAGGAAACATGATTTGCATGATAGAATATATATAACCTCCATCATGTTGCCTACTGTCTTGGGGAGTGGGGAGGGCTGGGAAGAAAGGAGAGAAAATGGATCACAAAATGTCAGAAAACAATTATTAAAAATTGTATCTACAGGTAATCTGGAAAAATATATATATTTTAAAAGAAGCCTTGACTAGTTTCTTAGCTGAAGAATGTTAGAGAATCTTGTTAAATTTTCACATCCCATTGTTGCTAGTATAGAAGTCCATTACATTCGATTTTACCACAGTGTATCCATCTCCTGGTTCTGCTCCTTTCACTCTGCATCAGTTCTTGGAGGTCTTTCCAGTTCACCCGGAATTCCTCCAGTTCATTATTCCTTTGAGCACAATAGTATTCCATCACCAACAGATACCACAGTTTGTTTAGCCATTCCCCAAATGAAGGCCATCCTCCCATTTTCCAATTTTTTGCCACCACAAATAGCCCAACTATAAATATTTTTGTATGAGTCTTTTCCCTTATGATCTCTTTGGGGTACAAACCCAACAATGGTTGGCTGGATCAAAGGGCAGGCATTCTTTTAGCGCTCTTTGGGCATAGTTCCAAATTGCCATCCAGAATGGTTGGATCAATTCACAACTCCACCAGCATTGCATTAATGTCCCAATTTTGCCACATCCCCTCCAACATTCATCACTTTCCCCTGTTGTCATTTTAGCCAATCTGCTGGGTTTGAGGTAATACTTCAGAGTTGTTTTGATTTGCATTTCTCTAATTATTAGAGATTTAGAACATTTTCTCTTGTGTTTTATCTGAAAATTGCCTATTCATATCCTTTGCCCATTTATCAATTGGAGAATGGCTTGATTTTTTGTACAATTGATTTAGCTCCTTGTATATTTGAGTAATTAGACCTCTGTCAGAAATTTTTGTTATAAATTTTTTCCCAGTTTGTTGTTTCCCTTCTGATTTTAGTTGCATTGTTTTTGTTTGTACACAAACTATTTAATGTAATATAATCAAAATTATTTATTTTACATTTTTTAATTTTTTCTAACTTTTGCTTGGTTTTAAAATCTTTCCTTTCCCAGAGATCTGACAAGTATACTATTCTGTGTTCGCCTAATTTTCTTATAGTTTCCTTCTTTATATCCGATTATGTAATAGACTTCTGTACTCTGAGGGATTTATGGAAAAGAACACTACCCACATTCAGAGGAAGAACTACAGGAGTGCAAACACAAAAGAAAAACAACTGTTTGAACACATGGGTTGATGCAGACACAATTTGGATGTTGACTTTTAATGACCATCCTAGAACAATTATCAATAATGTGGAACTAAGTCTTGATCGATGACACATGAAGAAACCAGTGAAAATGCACATTGGTTACTGGGGGTTGGGGGGATGGGGATAGAGAGAGCAAGAACACGAATCATGTAACCATGGAAAAAAATTTTTCTAAAAAAAAAAATCCATTTAAAAAATTAATTAAATGAATGAATGAATGAATGAATTTTCACAGCCCAGTTTTAGCCAGCTTAATAACCTCTTAACTAGGAGAAGTGCCCCTGACCTACCCCTCCCTTAATAAAAATTAAAAGGAAATTTTAAAATTCTCAAAACACTTACCTTCAACCATTCTCTCAGCAGAACCTGCCAACTTCTGTCCCTCATCACTAACTACCAATATTCTACTTCCAATAATTTTTTAGACATTTATTAATATTCGTTTTTAATCTGTTTACATACTTTATGCCACTACTTTCCCCTTCACCACCCCCCCCCCGCTCTCCCCCCGCCCATGGCCAACGCACATTTCCACTGGTTGTAACATGTGTCCTTTTTCAGGGTCTATTTCCCATTCATGTCCGCCTCAGCCCATGCATTCAAGCAATTGTTTATCTTATATGTTTCCTCTCCTGCAGTCCTTCCTCTGAATGTGGGTAACATTCTTTACCATAAATCCCTCAGAGCTGTCTTGTGTCATTGCAGTGCTGCTGGTACAGGAGCCCATTACATTTGATTTTACCACAGTATATCAGTCTCTGTGTACAATGTTCTTCTGGTTCTGCTCCTTTCGCTCTGCATCACTTCCTGGAGGTCTCTCCAATTTGCATGGAATTCCTCCAGTTTATTATTCCTTTTAGCACAATAGTATTCAATCACCCACATATACCACAATTTGTTCAGCCATTCCCCAATTGAAGGACATCTCCTCATTTTC
>NW_025389448.1:0-7421 GCF_016433145.1 Gracilinanus agilis | reverse complement strand
ATATATATATATATATATATAACCCTTATCTTCTGTCTTGGAGTCAATATTGTATATTGGCTCCAAGGCAGAAGAGTAGTAAGGGCTAGGCAATGGGGGTTAAGTGACTTGCCCAGGGTCACACAGCTAGGAAGTGTCTGAGGTCAGATTTGAACCCAGGACCTCCCACCTCTAGGGCTGGCTCTCAATCCACTGAGCTACTCAGCTGCCCCCTGGATAATAGATATTTAATAAATGACGAATTGTTGAACTGAATTCTGTTGAATAAGCTGCCAACTACTGCTACAAAATGGGTTCATTATGCAAAGAATTCATTTTCCATGATAGGGGTATATGAAAAAAAAAAAAAGAACTGTGTCATAATGGATTTGTAGAAATGCTAAGGCCAAATGGTAACATTCATCGGCTCCAAAGGCTTTGGTGGTTCTCTAGTACTTATGGAATAAAATATAAAATCTTAGTCTGGCATTTAAGGCCTTCCATGTTGGGAGGAAATGTGGCTTGATGGAAACAAGTGCTGATCTGGGGGTGAGAGTTTTGGGATTCAGAGCCCAGATCTTACATTTACAACTGAATTTTTTTGATCCAAATTTTTCAAATTTCTCTGTGCTTCAGTTTTTCCATGTGTAAAATGAAGGAAATGGACGAGGTAACTTTAAAGTCCCTTTCTTTTTAACATGTGTAATCCTACTTTTCAAACCTAGTTTTACTATTCTTTTCTGTTTTAGCCAGTATGGATTAGTTGATGTCACCTTTTCAGTCTCCTGACTTTGTTAGTTTGCACTGCCTATCCTGTCTGAATTACACTCCCTTTTCATCTCGGCTGCAATTCCTAGGTTCTCCTTGAAGTTTTACCTGAACCCCCTCTATCTTCCTATCCAGCTGAAAGAAATCTTCCCCTCAAATCTTTTTTTTTAAACCTTACCTTCTGTCTTAAAATTGATACTAAGTCTCAGTTCTAAGGCAGAAGAATGGTACAGGCTAGGCAACTGGGTTTAAGTGACTTGCCCAGGGTCATACAGTTAGGAAGTATCTGAGATCACATTTGAATCTAGGTCCTCCCCTCTGTAGACCTGGTTCTCTATCTACTAAGCTACCTAGTTGTCCCCTTCAAATCTCTTAAAATTACATTATTTTTTATTTTAAACTTAACAACCATTAGCCAATACAAGTCTTCCAGTAGTCAAATGACAGGAAGCAGTACTGTATATAAAACTAAGACTTGTAATAATGTTTTTTAAAAGTACATATTATATTTAACAAGATAATAAGACAATAACCCTGATTTTGCTACCTTTTGAACCTTTATTTTTTTCTTTGCATTTTTGATGTTTTACTTATTTACATTTATTATTAAATCACTTATATTTATATTATTTAATATAGCAATATATTGATATTTATATATAAATATGTGTTGTTTATATTTATGTTACATGTTATTTATATATAAATAAATATACTTATTATATTAATTTTAATACCCTTTTCTTTTTCTTTGTTTTCTGTACCTTGGTGACTCCCAGTTAATCACTTAGTCCCTTACTCCCCCATTTGAATGTCTCCAAATTAGTCTAGTCAAGCCAAACTACTCAAGAAGATAGCCTTGTCTGAAAACGTAGGCTTGTTTCCCACCTGTAGTATGATGTTTAGAAGACAAAGGATAACATCACAAAAAAATCTGTGCAATTAGTAGAGTTGCATGCCAAAGAAACTGGCTTATTATGAATATGCCTTCCTCTCAGAAAACATTACATGGCAAATTCCCATTTATAAAAAAATACATCAGGGGTTGATTATTAAATAAGAAGAGAATGCTTTGCTTCATAAAACGATTTTTGGCAAGGTGACTTTAACACGAAATCACATCAGTGCTTATAGATTCACTTATAGATTGTTGAAGAAGATAGAGAGGTGTATGTCTATACTATTTGCCAACTGGAGCCTTTTGTAGAAAAAAATTCACTTTCTTCAGGAAATATTTGTTCAGAGATTTCACTAAAAAGACGGTTGGCCAGATTTGGGGGACCCCACTTTAAGAAGTCATTCCCAGCCCTACTGGAAAATTGAGGTGCCTTGTATACATCAGCAAATAGAAAACATATGTGTCTGGCAGAGGTCGGGCTATCTGTTAGAACCAGATTTTCCCATAATGCTTGAATTGAAACATCCTGTCAAAAACACAGACTGAGAAAGGCTACAAAATTAAGGGTTATGTAGGGTTACTTGGATTAGGTTGGTTTTAACAGCAGTATAATCTTATCATCAAGGGAGCATACAATTTGTGGGAAGAAAAGTTTGGGCAGGGAGGAGGACTGAGATTTGTGCTTGCTTCCTGCACCAGGAGAAACATCATTTTAAAAATAGAAGTCGCTAAGCTGGCATCTATAAGACTCATCAGACAAAATGATGTAGCATCTCTGAAAGAGTGTCACAGAAAAAGTCCTGAATTAGGAACCAGGACTCTTTCTTCCAAGGAATAACCATACCAGCTCTTGAAGACACTTCTCACATTTCCCCTGAATCTTTTCTGTGGAAATAAACTTCTCCAGTTCTTTCATCTGAACCTCATCTGACATACATTTGAGGTCCTTTACTTGTCCTGGCCCTTCTCTGGTGTTGGGGGATGAACAAAGGCAGGGAGCTGGTTACAGGGCAACCCATTAGATATGGGGGAATTAACTAGGATTTGGGAAGGGCAGAAGAGGCTTAATTTGATTCCATTTAATAAAGTCCAATTTAAAACAATTTCTCAGGAACTACTCATACATAAAAGAAGGAACTTTTGTAGAGGGTAAATAACCATTTGACAGTTGAAATGTGGCCTTCCACAGATATATTTACAGACAGGGTGCTTGTAGGCAACTCACAGACCTTCCTCTGTAATGATGCCCCGGAGTCAAATAGGATTCTCTCAGAAGAGATCAGAAGCTGTTAATTTCTTTCTGGGACCTTGACATTATCATTCGAGGGATGGCTCGGAAATTAGATCAGTGGGAGTCTAGCCCAACCAGCACAGGGACACAAAGCTGGCATTCAAAACATTTAAAGAGATGTTATATCGATTTAACATATCCCAAACTGTATCATTAACAACCTTTTAAATTACAAACACTCAAAATAATTTTTAAAACTCAATTTCACACCTCAGCAGGGAACAGAGTTAGATTATCTTTAGCATTTCACTAAGATGGGTTTTGAGTAACTTTCAGGGTCCCCAGCATCATCTGAGAATCAGTTATCGAATTCTATTCCATGGTGGCCATTATGGTTTAAAGGGACAGAGTGAAGGATAACTCAAGAAGAAAAACAACAATAACAAAATAGCAATCATTCATATGGTGCCTTGTGGATTATTTTATTTCATCTTCACAATAATACTATTGAGCAGATGCTATTCTCATCCTCATTTGTAATGAGGAAACTGAAAAAAGAAACACGTGAATTGAATGGCTGAGGATTAGTTAGCTAGTAAGGATCGAGACTGGATTTGAAGCCAGATCTTCCTGATTCTAGGGGCAGCACCCAATTTACTTCTTGCCATTGCAATGTACTGGTAAGCCTAAGCTCTGGGAAGTATTGCTGATCAGGATAAAATTTGAGTCTGGCCTCAACAATGACCTATGTGCATTGTAAAAGTCTAGGCCTGGTGAAATACATTAGAACAGCAGTTCCCAAACTTTCTTGGCCTACCGCCCCCT
Organism: Gracilinanus agilis; assembly: GCF_016433145.1. Lineage (NCBI taxonomy): Eukaryota > Metazoa > Chordata > Mammalia > Didelphimorphia > Didelphidae > Gracilinanus > Gracilinanus agilis. Next base: position 3,720 of record NW_025389448.1, on the reverse strand, counting down.
TTCCAGAAAAAAATATTATTCAGCCCCCTAGAAATTAATTTTTTAAAAGTTTTAATAGCAATGAATAGGAAAGATAAATGGCACCTGTGGCCATCACCACTTTCTTGGATTGCTGCAGCACCACTGGGGGGCGGTAGCGCCCACCTTGGGAATCACTGCATTAGAAGATGGAGTATTAGGCCATGAATTGTATATTGTTAAAGCATCTTCTGAAATGGGCAAAATATGCATTTGAGATCTGGGTAAAAATATTTAGTGTCATGGCTATTTGATATCCCTTTAAGAAATCAACCAGTCATTCAGCAAGTACTTATTCATTATTTATTGTGTGCCAGAGGTTGGAGATAGAAGAATAAAAATTAAATAATCCTTGCCTTCAAGAAGCTTATATTCTAAAAGAAAAGACAATGCATATACAATATATAAATATGCAAGCATATTTGTGTATAAATATAAACATATACATGCATGTATATAAACATGTATACATAGACAGATGGACAGGCATACACACGTGTGTGTGTGTGTGTGTGTGTGTGTGTGTGTGTGTGTGTGTACAAAATCTGCAAGAAAATTTTGAGTGGGAAGGCACTAGCACCTGGGGAGATCAGGAAAGGCTTGGCCAGAAACAAGCAATTCCATGAGATGGAGGTGAGGAGGGAGAATATTCTGAGCATGAGAAACAGCCCATGTGTAGGTACTGAAACAGAAAATGAGACCCAATGAGAAGGCCATTGTGTCTGGATTATAGAGAACGGGAAAAAGAGTAATGTATATGAAGGTTGGAATAAGGTCTTCAGCTTTGAGCAGAGAGGAAAGATGGAACCCCACTTTTATTTACATGTGAACAAAATAGAGATTGGAATGTGAGAGCCAATGACATATCTGAGGCCTCCGAAACTAATGGCTGATAGACACATATGAGAGAATTAGTCATAGAAACATGGAGATTTAGAGCTGGAAGGGAGCCCAGAAGCCATCTTGTCCAAACTGTAGTTGAAAGAAAATTCCCTTTAAAACATATCCAGAAAGTTGCTTCCCAGCTATCACTAAGCAAAAGATGGTCTGTGACACTGACGTTTGTGATGGGTACTTTTCTTTGAGAAAAGTAGCTAATAGACAGCCTAAGACCCCAGGAGCTGTAATGAGGGCTAGGCAGCATCCAAACAATTTGCCTCTTCCATGCTGCGATATTGATTTTTTGCCAGACACTTCTCTAAGCTTGTGAGAGGATAGACAAAGGTGTTCTTTCTGACTTCTCTCCATTTTTGCTTCTGTCAGAGCCTCAGAGAGTAGTTGTTTCTGGCTTCCTGGGAATAAATACCCAGAGGCAAGTCTACAGGCTGCCATCTAGCCCGACTCCCTCATTTTAAAGATAAGGAAACTGAGGCCTCAAGAGGGAAATGAAGTGATTTGTCTAAGGTTATACAGGTAGGAAGCAGTAGAACCTAAGTCTTCTGGCTCCTATTCAGAGCTCTTTCTAGAAAGCCTTCCTTCCAGATGAGAGGCGAAAAGATGAGTTTAAAAGTCATCATTTCTTTTGACATTTCTCACCAAAAAGGAGGAAGTAATGTTGAGGATGTAGGTGTGCTGGTGGTTGGATGGAGACAGGAGAGAGTGATTCCTTCTTGATCAGTGTTGCACTTAACACAATTAACTTGCAGTGATTTAAAAAATTTACTCTAAAATCCTTGAATTGCCTTGGAGCGATTTGCTTCAAATGGAAGTCAAATTTTAACTCAGGGATTTTGAGAAGGTCTCCGGGAGAGTTTCTTTAAAGGGAAAGCTAAATAAAGGAAAGACAAAACTGTCTCATGAAAAAGTGAACAGATTATGTAGTCCTGATGACATAAATATTGGCTGTATGAAGTATTTCTGGATACAGAGAACTTAGAGTGGGAATAATAACTATAATGATAATAAAACAAATGACAGGTAGGGATGTCAAATATTTATTCATTGCTTTTTTATTTTATTTTTGGTTATGACCTAAACTAAAGGGATATAAATACAAACAAATAAGAAAGTCTTTGCTCTGAAAGAACTTTTATTCTAATGGAGGAAGACAGGAAAGACAATATATGTTGGGAATCTAGGAAACGGGGGGAGGAGATTCTGAGCAAACTAAACTGAAAGCTGACTTAGGAGACTTCATCATGCCACGGCCAAGATCAGTCAATCAACAGACATTTGTTAAACATCTTTTATGTTCCAGGCATAGTGCTGAAGTTCTGGGGGTATAAAAAGAGATAAAAGACATTCCCTGCTTTCAAGGAACTTACAATCGAATGGTGAACAGTTTGCAAGCAAATATATACAAAGCAAGCTCTATAGGGATGGGTAGGTGGCTCAGTGGATAGAGAGCCAGGCCTGGAGATGGGAGGTACAAATGTGACCTCAGACTTGTCCTAGCTGTGTAACCCTGGACAAGCCACTTAACCCCAATTGCCCAGCCCTTATAGCTCTTCTGATACTTCGTATTGATTCTAAGATAGAAGGAAAGGATTAAAAGAAAACCATCAAGCAAGGTATGCAGGTATCCTTTCCACATCTGGACTTTCCCGATCACGGGTTTGATATATAGTATAAGAAATTAAATGGGAATTTTGGGGGAGTTTGGTGGAAGCCACAGATGAAACACAAAGGTTAGCAGATGATGCAGAAAAAGCTTAGAAACTAGAAAATAAATTATATATATAGTATTATATAATATCAACATATTTTATTTTCAATACCACAAATATACACAATTTCTTTTTTTACAGTTAAAAAAAGCAAAAAGTCAGTTTGTGAAAAGAGTACAAAAGTCAGCAGATGACACAAAAAGGCTAGAGATCTATTCTCAGATTTGCTTCATTTAAAAAAATTTAATTTATTTAGAACTTCAAATTTTTTTTCAGAGTATTTTTACTTAATATTGACCTACATGTAGCCTGTGCCCAAATACTGAACTCAGATTTTACAATAAAGTACTGTAAATATTTCATAAAAGAAAGAGAAGAAAATTCCAACTTTTTTGGTACAAAGTTGGGGGGCAAGAATTTTTATATGGATTTTCCAGACTGAGGGGGCACCATGCCACTAACCCCTTGGATATGGAAGGGATATCTGAATATAGGATAAATAGGAAATGATTAATAGAGAGGAGGCTAGAGTTTATAGAGTTAAGAGGGGTTGGGGGTGTCTTCTTGTGGAAGGTGGAATTTTAGGTGGGATTTAAAGGAAGCCAGGGAGCTCAGTGGTGAGTAGCAGAGAAGGGAAAGTGTTCCAGGCATGGTGGACAGTCAGGGAGAAGACTCAGACCAAGACACAGTCTTATTCATTTGACAACAAGGAGGCTGCCATTGAATCAGTACGGTATAAGAAGACTGGAAAGGCAGGAGAGAGCTAGCTTAGGAAGGTCTTTGAAAGTCAAACAGAGCATTTTGTATTTGTTCTTGGTGGTGGAGTCACATCAGGCTAACATTTTGGGCAAACCTCTTGAGTGACTTAATGAAAGATGAATTGGGGTAAGATGAGACTTGGGGAAGGGAGGCCCACCAGCTGAGTATTGCAATAATCAAGGTGGCAGGTGATGAGAGCCTACACTTAGAGTGGGTCAGACTTGAATCCAGGTCCTCCCAACTCCAGGTCTGGCTCTCTATTCACTAAGCCACCTAGCCACTGATCAATGATCGATCTCTCTCTCTCTCTCTCTCTCTCTCTCTCTCTCTCTCTCTC
>NW_025389447.1:0-2325 GCF_016433145.1 Gracilinanus agilis | reverse complement strand
TATATATATTTATATATTGCTTGACATTTCATCCTATACAGTTTGTCACTGTTCCCTCTATGTAAACTTCTTCTAGTTACCCTGTTGGTAATAAAAAATTTTAATATTTGCCAATATCTTCTTTTCTTCTTGGGATACAAATTGATTGAACTTATTGGGTCCCGTAAAGAAAAGATTTTCCCCCTCCCTCCATTCTCTTAATTACCTTATGGTAATTCTTTTGAGTTCTGTGTTTGGGCAGCAAACTCTCTGTTTAAGTCTGGTTTTTTTCTTGATGAATGCTTGGAAGTCCTCAATTTTATTGAATGACCATACTTTCCCCTGCTATAATATAGTCAGCATTGTTGGATAGTTGATTATTGGTTATAGACCCAGTTCTCTTGATTTCCAGATTATTGTGTTCCATACCTTCTGGTCCTTCAATGTAGATGCAGCCAGATCCTTTGTTATCTTTAACTGTCATTCCCTGATATCTGAAAGGCTTCTTTTTAGCAGATTCTCATATTTTTAATTTGGTCTGGTAGTTTTCGAATTTGACTATAATATTCCTGGAAGTTGTCAATTGTGGACTAAACGTAGGAGGTGATCTGTGGATTCTTTCAATTTCCACTTTTCCCTCTTGTTCAAGAATATCAGGGCAATAATTTCTGATAATTTCTTGTAGTATGATAGCTAAACTTTTTCTTTTATCATGATGTTCTAGTAAACCAATAATTCTTAAGTTGTCTCTTCTATCTCTATTCTCCAGATCTTTGGTTGAATCAATAAGGTATTTCATATTCTCCTCAAATTTTTCATTTTTTTAAATTTGGTTTTATATATTCGTGCTGCCTTGTGAAGTCATTTGCCTCTAGTTGTTGAGTTCTGTTTTTTAAAGACTGAATTTCATCCCTGGCTTTTTGGTCCTCCTCCTTCTGATCTGATTTTCTTTGTAGATCATCTTTTGCCTTCTTTGATTCATTTTCAAGCTGGCCAGTTCTGGCTTTTATGACTTTATTTTCTTGTATTAGCTCATGCATTTCCTTTTTCAAATTGTCTTCGGTCTCTCTTGATTGCTTTTTGAGTTTTTGAAGTTCTTGAGTTATTTGAATTTTGAGATCTTCCAAAGCCTGTGTCCAGTTCCCTGGAACTACTTCCTCTTCTTCTATTTCTATTTCATTTGCTCTCTTTTCACTTCCTTGAAAGAAGATGTCAATTATCATTTCTTTTCTCTTTTTTGGTTGTTTACTCACATTTTTTCCTTTCCTGTTCAGCTAGTTTGAGCAGATGTATTTACTGATCTTTGATGAAAGATCTTCCCCCAGCTAGCAGTGGAGGTTTTACTTTCTCTGCCCTCTGAAGACTTCTTGTCTTTCCAATTGTTGGTATTTAGCCTGACTGGATTAGTCTACACTTCTTAATCTGTCCTGAGGCTGAAACCTAGAGAGGAGAAAAAAAAAAGGTGGGGAGGCCTGAAGCAGCATTTTTGCTGAGCTCAGCTGTCCAGCAGTGGGGCCCCCCTGCACTGTCCTTGTGTTTGGTCTGTTTTCTTTCCTCTTGAAAGCCTTTGTTCTCTATCTAGGTGTGAGGAAGCCAAGCAGTCTGAGGTTTGGCTCTCTCTAAGCCTCCTTCTTCTGGGCATTTTTGCTGTGTTTCTCTGGTTTTATCCTCTAGTCACCTCTCCAGTGCCTTTGTTCAGCTCTCTGAGCCCAGCATCAGAAAGGCCCCTTCTCTAAGGCCCGCCTGCCCTTAGATTTCAGGGGCTGCTGGAGACTCTGTACAGCACGTAGGGGAGGTGTCCTGGGAGTCCCCTTCTATATCCTCAGACCTGACAGTTCAAGAATTGAAGCCTTTTCCTTGGCATACCTCTTTAGCTATGCAGCAGTAGGGTTCCCCCTGCTCTGTTTCAGTTTTACATTTGTTCCTCTTTCTTCTCAAACCGCATTGTTTTCTATATCTGTGTGTACGGGTGTGGAGGTTTTAAGATTTGCTCCATCTAAGCAGCCATCTTCCCAGAATCCTAGAAAGCCTTTCTGATGGCTAGGTATATGAGTTATTGGTGGATCTATGTCTCATTGAACAATTAGTTTTGCTGATTTGATGTTGGCCCTTCTACAAAGCTATAAGATTCAAATGTCAAAGTAAGAGAAGTGGGTAGAGTCAAGAGAAATTGGCATAACTTTGGAGGATATAAGAAGGAAGACTGTAATATTTTCCTCAGGTATTATAATTCTACCACCAATCATCCAGTCAGAATCTTTCATTGAAAGAAACTCATGGTCATTGGAGGTCAGGCAAAGAAAGGAGCAAGTAAATCTTAATGGCTAGGCGGGAGGAGAAGCAATT
>NW_025389446.1:0-6294 GCF_016433145.1 Gracilinanus agilis | reverse complement strand
TATATATATATATATATATATCCCAGTGGAATTTCTTGTCAGCTTCAGGAGTGGAGAGGGAAGAGGGGTGGGAAAAATCATGAAAAAAATAACCTAAAGAAAAAAGAAATATAAAAAAAATACATGTATTGAACCCTTCCTGCACTCATGACATAAAATTCACTCTGTCATAGTGTATGATTCTGGAAATATAGTGCTATTATTTCCTTGGAAGTATTTTGTTCATAATTTTTGCATCCATATCTGTTATGTATATTGATTCATAGTTTTCTTTTTCTATTTTTCTTCTTCCTGGTTTAGGTATCAACACAATATTTGTTCCATGAAAAGAATGTTGTAGAGTTCCTTCCTCAGCTATTTTTTCCAAATAGTTTATAAAATATTTTAATGAATTTTTCTTTCAGTGTTTTGTATAATTCAGTTGTTCATCTATCTGGCCCTAGGGCTTTAGCTTCTGGAATTCATTGACAGCTTATTCCATTTTTTCCTCCTCCTCCTTCTCCTCCTCCTCCTTCTTCCCTTACCTTCTGGCTTGGAGTCAATACAGTGTATTGTCTCTAAGACATAAGACTAGTAAGGGCTAGGCAATGGGGTTTAAGTGACTTGCCCAGGGTCACACAGATAGGAAGTGTCCGAGGTCAGAATTCAACCCAGATTCTCCCATCTCTGGGTCTGACTCTAAATCCACTGAGCCACCCAGTTCTTTTTGAGATGAGACTGGATTCTATTGCATTTTTGATTTATCTGGGCAATTCACAGTTCTTTAAATACTCATCTATTTCACTCTTATTATCAAAACTATTGGCATATAGTTGGCAAAATTACTCTGAATAAATGCTTTAATTTCCTCCTCATTAGTGGTAATTTTCCCCTTTTCATTTTTAGTAATGATCACTTTTTTTAATCAAATGAACTATTTTTCTTTTTTATTGGTGTTTTTCTTTAATAAAATCAGTTCCTTGCCTTATTTACTATTTGAATGGTTTTCTTATTTTCAAATTTATTAATCTCTCATTTTATTTTTAAGGTTTCTAATTTGGTTTTAATTGAAGTATTTAAATTTTTTTCTAGGGTTTTTTTAGTTGCATATTCAATCCATTGATCTTATCCTATTTTATTTATATAAGCATTTAGAGTCATACATTTTCCTCTAAGTACTTTGGCTGCCTCTGAAAAAAATTTTGGATTATTGTCTCCATGTTGTCAAAATCTTTAATGAAGTTGTTAAATGTTTCTATGATTTCTTTCTTTTTACTCATTCTTTAAGGATATTTAATGATTAATTAATTTTTAATCTTTATTATCCAGCCCTTTGTTCATTATAATTTTGATGGCATTATGATCTGAAAAGAACTCATTTAATATTTCTCCTTTTCTACATTTTGTTTTGATTCTTTTATGTCCTATTATATGAATAGTTTTTTGAAGGTGCCATGTATTGCTGAGAAAAAAATTCTATTCACTGCCTTAATTTCTTTCTTTCTTTTTATTTGTTTATATTTTTTATTTATATAATTCTTAGAGGCAAAGGATATTGTTTCCTTTGGATGTAATTTTATTGCCCATTTCCTCTTGTAACTCATGTAATTTCTTCTTTAGGAATTTGGATGCTATGCCATTTGTTGCTATGTTTAATATTGCTATTACTTCATCATTTATGGTTGCTTTTTATCAATATGTAATTTACTTACACATCTCTCCCTTTTAAATCCATTGCTTTGATTTTCTGAATTATTTATATTCTACATTCCCTTCCATGTCACAATCTATAATTTTATAATCCTATGACCTTGAGTAAATATTTAACCACCTATTACAACCAATTAATTCTGTACTACCTTAAGGTGAACAGACAATTGCTAATATGGACTGTTAGATGCACTTTAGTTTATGGGAATTTCCTACATGCATAAAATCACCAACAGGCTGAATTCTTTTTAAGTACAAGTTATTGTAACATGTTAGGAATACAAGATAAAAAAAATTCCCTTCCCTCAAGGGAATGACATAAAATTATTTATACTTCATAACTTATGGAATTTATATAATATATAAAATACTTAAATATAATTCAGGGCTATCAGTTCTAGTGTCATAGATGTACATGGATCATTGATTGAATGACTCTATATATGGAGACTTACTTTTCTCATTATCTAGCATCTATTCTAGTGTTCCTAGTCTTGACCTTCTTGACTCTTAGCTCTGAGTTTAAATTATTTTAGATATTTTGCCCCTTTTTATATATTTTTGGCTGTCACTTCATATTATTTACTAATATTGAGCTTTGTAAGGGGTAAAAAAAAGGTTTTGGTTGAGTGAATATTAAAAAGTTTGGTTTCCATGGAATTGAATAACTGTCAATCCCCAATTAAAGAATAATCTCAAGTGAAAATGACTTTTATGGAAGTCTATTTATAAATTAAAAGAGGAAGAGAAAATCAGAAAATCAGAGAGAGGGTAGGATAGGATAGGATAGGATAGGATAAGTAATCTAAGTAATTTTCTCTGGCCCCCCTGGTTTAAACCAGGCAGATCTAATTAGTCCTCAATTGGAGGAGGCTCAGTCTTGAGCCCAAGACCTGAGGGCTGGAGGGCCAGAGGGCTAAGGAGGTGAATGAAGTGGAAGCTTCAGTCACAGAGTCTCTTTTAAAAGAGGAGTTTCTTTAGAGAAATCTAGGAAGATTTAGTCTTTATACTCACCATGTGTAATTCCAAGGGAGAGACTGACAGCAGTCTCACTTAGTCCAAGGTCTTTGCAGCGGTTGGAGCTCCTCTAGGTCCTAGTCACCCACCACAATAAGAAGTAAGCATCCAAGAACCAAGAGCAGCTCCTGAAATTCTTTCAATTTATCCAGGCCATTTCTTTCATCACTTCCTGTGCCTTCCTTCCAGATTACACGTCCAATCACAACAGATGCTTTTCTTAGGACTGCCTAGGGGCCAGTCAGTCAATTCTGATTTGTCACAGATTCTTGCACATAAATGTCACAGACCTCCCTACTTGAGAGTTAAGTGGAGTTGTTTACATTTTTGGTGATTAGATTTGAGAATGGCAAAGGTAGATTTAATCTCATTATCATAGCTTGAAGTCCATCAAATGCTCAGATTTTTTTTTTTCAGGTGATCTACCTAACCATACTACTCCTATCTTGTATTTGTGAATTGAAAAGAAAAAAAAAAGTACAAGAGTCAGGAAAAATCCATTCAGGGCAATAATTTGTGTAAATACTTCAAAGATATATGAATTCATTGACCAGAGTAGATTGTAGATTGTAACCCTTCCATAACCTAAGAAAGGCATTTCATGAGATGCTATAGGAAATGATAATAATAACAGTAATTTATTATCTTTCTGGCAAATCAGCCCTCTGTTAATAAGCTTTTTTGATGTATTGCTAAGCTGGTTATTGAATGGCACTATCAAATGGTGGATCTAAATTCCTGACCTTCCCACTGTGAAAGGTATGGCATAAATTATATACCCCACTAGGTTATCATTGAATAACCCAGGGTCATTCATAAATAAAGCTTCAGAATAGGAATTTAGAGAGAAAAAGAAAATATATATTATTTAATAATCTATCATTCTAAGTTTAGAAAAAAAATCATTTTTAGTACTTGTTAATGATTAGGAAATTCCCTCTCAAAAAGTAGCTGGGCTCTGAATTATCTAGGGCACCAATAGGTTAATTGGTTTAGTCTCACTTCCAGGGTGTATCAAATGTGACCTTGAACCTAAGTCTTGCTGCTCAGCTACATCCATTTATGATCAGATCAATATACAGCTAAAAATATCTAAAATGTGCAAACCCATTTTAAAAGGGACATAGGGCTTAGCATCAGGAAAGAAGCTGTCATATCCTGACTAATGCAATCTAACTATGTGAGTGAGCAAGTCACCTGACTACTGTATTTCTAATTATAAATTAACAAAATTAACTGTAATTCTACTTTTGAAGTATAAATTAATGAAAGCAAGGAGATATGGTTAAGAGGGTAGAGGGAATAGAAAAAAAGTACAAGTTAAAAAAGTATTTTTAATATATTGAAATGCTTACATAGCATTTAATGACTCTAGAAGGAAGTTAATTTTGCTTATGCAAAATGTGGCCTTGTGGTAACCTATTTTAGTATTGTTTTTTTAGCTCCCCTGAGAAATTTCTCAGGAGTTTTCCAGAAACACTTGTCACCAATGGACCTACCCTATTAAGTACTATTTGTCAGCTGGGAAAACTAAGAGATGTCGTGTGCTTGAGCCTTGTAGTACATGCCAAAGTGAATTCATGTGAGAGTCTCCATAAAAATATGACAGTGGTAATAAATGCAAATTGTTAGCATATGCTAGGAATGATTTTACATGGCACACTAATCAGGGTGTTTCTTCACTCCTCAGCATTAACAACTGCTATCTTTTTTCCTAGCAACCAAAATTGAATTCTAGAAGAGATTTGATACTTAGTGTTATCCAATGAAGTCATATTATACAGGAGCAGAGAGTTTCAAAGAGGTTAAATAATTTGTCTGAAGTCACTTAGTATTTAAGTGACAGGCTTGGGACTGAAACCCAGATCCTGTGATTTAGAATGATCTGTACATACTAGCATGCTCCTTTTTTCTGTAATTTGAACTTTAGTCTCGAGAAGAAAAGAAAGCTAAAATTGGCTGTAATAAGCAAATTAGGCACACAAAAACACACACGTATACATATATATGTATATATATGTATATATATACATACATACACACATACATATGCATATATACTTATATATGCATTTTGTACATATTTATTTATTTGTTTATTTGTTTATTTATTTATGTCCCTTCTACATTGGGGAGATTAGGGGTTCTGCATCCCCACAATATAGAACACCTACTTAAAAATGTTTGTCCTTCTCTTTGTACCAGAGGAGAAGTCTAATTTTTTTTAGTGGGTTGTTTACAGAACCTTATTGTAGAATTCAGGTTTAGTACTGGATCCTAGGTTATTTAATGGATTTCCAAGTTTTTAAACATTATTCTCCATTGCCTGCTGGCCTTCATATGTCATCTATGGCTTCTGCAAAACTACCACTTAATTTCTTTTATGACCATGGATATATTGAAATCATGATGAGGAAAGTTGCAATGTGGAAGGGATACCTGCGTGTGTGTGTGTGTGTGTGTGTGTACTTGATTAATGCAAAGAAATCTGGGCTTGGTTATCAGGAGAGTTTTGAATTCAGATTCAGACTCCTCAAATTTATTTTGGGGCCCTGGGCAAAGTACTTAGAATCATTAAACCTCAGTTTCCTTATTTGTACAATGAAGAGACTAAGAGGCAGTTAAGGGGCACAATAGAGAGAACTTGGGCCTTGGGACTGAGAAAGACTGAGTCTGAATCCTGCCTCAGATATTTACTGTATTACTTTGGGTGAATTGTTCACCTTCCCCATGCTGCTCATAGTAGCACATGGATAATGAATACGTATGACATAGATTGTCATGATAATCAAAAGAGCTAATATATTTAAAGAACTTGACAAACTGTAGAGTATATAAGTGCTACCTATTACTGCAACTATGTGCCACCTGCCTCACAGGTGTTTTGTAAGAGAAATAATTATAAATCTCAAACATTATATCAATATAGGATACTGCTTATACCATTATTAATACTATATTATTATATTATATTAATAAAATAGTAGCATATTGCTTTATTAAGTAGATCTTTTTCTAAACATCTCTGCCATTTTTCACTCTGAGCTGTACCTTCTGATAGTAGAGGGAATTGAGAAAAATAAATGCCCTGGACTGAAGAGACATCATTAAATATGACAATGAGGAAATATTTCAAAAACGACAGACTGGATCACAAGGCTAAGAATGCTGAGAGTGATACTGTGAGAGACCACTGGGAGAGCAACATGAAACAATTATCCAACTTCCCCACCTTCACCTTAGGGTGAAGATCCCCTTGCTTGAAAAAGAAATTCCCTATGTTGCTTTTTCAAGCAACCACAAGGTAAAAGCTATTGTTGCCTGAGTCACTGGGGAACAGGATGATATTTATATAAATGAGACCACAGAATTAGAAAGAGCGTGGCAAACTAAAAAGCACAAATTCCAGAGAAAATATTGAGATTCCAACCATTGCTTTTGAGAGTTAGTTAACAAGCATTTATTAAGAGATGTATTAATTTCTGGGGATACAAAGAAAAGCAAACATAATACCTCCCCTGAAAGAACTCACAATATTTGAGAGGGAAGAGAGAGAGAGAGAGAGAGAGAGAGAGAGAGAGAGAGAGA
>NW_025389445.1:0-2880 GCF_016433145.1 Gracilinanus agilis | reverse complement strand
GGGAGGGAGGGAGGGAGAGAAAGAGAGCCTCCAAATGTGAAATGGAGTATTAGGTATAAGGAAAAGCAAATATTCTAATACTCTTAGATCTTAGAGTGCATGGAAGAAATCCAAGTGTCATAATACTGGAATGGGCCATTTTGTGAAGGTCTTTAAATGTGAAAAGGGGTCATTTATATTTGATCTTAAAAACAAAGGGAATCTATTAGAGTTTACTGAGCAGGAGGTAGGTCACAACTTAGCTTTTTGTCAGTTGTGTGGAGGACTGATTGGAATGGGGGAAGATTTGAGACAGGGAGACACATTAGAAGGCCACTGTATCCTTCCAGGTCAGAAGTGATGAATATTTAAACAAAGAAGGTACCTGTGTGGGTAGAAAGAAGGAGCCATATATGAGAGATTTGATGAAGGTAGAAATGATAAAATGTTGGATATGATAATATGTTGGATATATGGAATGATGGATATATGGAGAGCAAGGAGTAGAGGATAACACTTCTTGTTGGCTTGGAGGATTGTAGTGCCCTCCCCAGCAGTTGAGAAGTTCAGAAGAGAGGAGGGTTCTGGGACAAAGATAACAAATTCAGTTTTGGACTCGTTGAATTTTAGATACCTATGGCGACATCCAGTTTGAAATGTCTAGCAGGCAGCCAAAAATGAACCAATTGACCTATGTTCTGCTTTAGTTCTATGAATTAGAAAAGCACCATCCATCCTTTCCATCTGGTAGCCAATCTGTCATGAATCAGCATAATGGTATGTCTCCTATATTTCTTTTCTTTTATCCTCAAATATTTCCTATGATGACCAGTCAGGTGGTACAGTAGATACAATACCAGACCTGTAGTCAGGAAGACTCCTCTTTCTGAGTTCAAATCTGATTCAGACATTGACTGTGTGAATCTGGGAAAGTCATTTATCCCTGTTTGCCTGAGTTTCCTCATCTGTCAAGTGAACTGGAGAAGTAAATGGCAAGTCACTCCAGGATCTTTGCCAAATGGGTCCCAAAAAATAAGATACAACTGCAAAATGATCCAACAATAATGGTTTTCTATGATGCTTTTTTTCCTGTGATTTGTAGATTTCCATATTGGTGTGTACATATATATGTATGTACATATATATATATATATGTGTGTATATATGTGTGTGTGTGTGTGTGTGTATGAGTGAGAGCAAGGAGTGGAGGATAACACTCCATGTTGGCTTGGAGGATTGTAGCACCCTCCCCAACAGTTGAGAAGTTCAGAAGAGAGGAGGGTTCTGGGACTATATATATATATATATTCTTTTTTTTTTCAGACCCTTAACTTCGGTGTATTGTCTCATAGGTGGAAGAGTGGTAAGGGTGGGCAATGGGGGTCAAGTGACTTGCCCAGGGTCACACAGCTTGGAAGTGGCTGAGGCCGGGTTTGAACCCAGGACCTCCTGTCTCTAGGCCTGACTCTCAATCCACTGAGCTACCCAGCTGCCCCCTATATATATATATTCTTGAAAGATTACACTACTCCCCCAGTTTTCTACTAGATCTGTGGTTTTTTTCAAGTAGGACATACTAGCTACATTCTGGGCATTTCTACACAAACCTAAAATAATCGGTCAATTCACCGGGGAGAAAGTGAACAACAAGGCAATTTGGCATTGGATACTACAAAATATTACCCCTATGTGACTGTTGGCTTAATTCTAGCATAAGAACACAATATCAGAAATGTGGCATTAGGTCAAACTCATGGTCTATTCCAAGTTCCAGGTGGTTTGATAAAAAAAAAAAAGGATGAAGATCCCCATTAGGAGAAGGCAGATGGGCAGAGAACCTCACAGAGACGGGCTAGAGCTTCCCACTCCCTGCCCATCTGTCAGAGACCTGACTTATTATGTCAGTCACCAGGCAGGTATCAAACTGGAGAGATCCATGGGGCAGGAAGTATGTGTTTATTTGGCTGGTTATTTCATTTTGTCTCATTTGGTGCCAAAGCATTTGCTATTTCCTGCTGATTCCTAACCCCACACATTATGGCTGGTGGGGTTGGGGGCTGAGGGGAGAGTTTTACTGGGGGAAGGAAATAGGGAGTGAGTGCCAATTTGGGGAAACCTTAGAAGAGACTTAATGGCATTTTCTCTTCCAAGCATATAGCTGTGCCAGCCACATCCCAAGATACTTTATGATGCTCCCATCTAATCCTCTAGAAAGGTATCCAGGCACTTTGGGGGTTGAATAAACAGAATTAAACCTATTAAACTGATAGATGACTGTCGTTTGCCTGATAGCTTCCTGCCATCATTCTAACCAGACACAATAGAGGAGAGTCTATCTGTAATTACAGCTAACCAGCACTACCTTAATCCAATGCAAGAGGTAAAAGAAATGCTAACAGATTGGGTGATGAATGCCAGCTGTGAGAATTATAACAGTGTCTCTCCTCTCTTCCAATGCCATACAAATATTTCTAAATGTCTCTGGGCTTGTTTCAGTTTACTCTTTGGATTCCAATTTTAAACTCTGAAGAAGAGATACTTGTCAGATTAATAGAGTGTGAGAAATCCCACTACTACCACCAAACCCACTGATTCTCTCCATCAGTACAGACCCATCCAAAGACTGCTAAATGTTCCTGTCTTTGTATTTTTGGTGGTGTCCAACGGATTGTTTAGTTGTAAAATGTGGTGAAGGTTGTTTGGCATGTTATGATTTGAGTTATGTAGAAAGGAAGGAGAAAGAAATAGAAAAGGAAAGGAAGAGAAAGAAAAAATTAGGAAGAAAAAGAATAGACAAGGATGAAAGAGGAAAGAGGAAGGCAGGAAGAAGAAAGATGAAAGAGAAAGAAGGAAAGAGAAAGGGGGAGAGAGAGAGAGAGAGAGAGAGAGAGAGAGAGAGAG
>NW_025389444.1:0-6628 GCF_016433145.1 Gracilinanus agilis | reverse complement strand
GGAAAGGAAAGGAAAGGAAAGGAAAGGAAAGGAAAGGAAAGGAAAGGAAAGGAAAGGAAAGGAAACCATCACAGGCTAACTGGTGCTTCTGTGTTCTTCAATTACTATTACAAAATGAGTTGATGAAGGGAACACAGCAGACATCTGGGTTTCAGTTAAGCATCTGACATGGGGCCTCACTAATTAATCTGGAAACATGAATTCACAATGGCTTAAATCTGAGTGCAGCGAGGGCGAAAGCTGGCTGATGGACCATGAACAGACGGTCGTGAGAGGTGGCGCAGGATGGAGTTCATCGGGAGTTTCCTGGAGGGAGTGCTCAAAAGGATCAGCGTTGGGTTCAGTGATCCCCTTTGCTTTGTAATTCAATCCCCAAAGGACATTTGGGGATGTTACCAGCTGGAGGGGGATGGCAACTTCTCCTTGTATTTACAGGGCTCTATGGAGACAAAGGGACCAGAGTGTTTCCAACCCCAGTCAAGGCTGCTATTTCTTAAATCACTGATCTGACTCTGGTCTACATTTCCAAACCTTCCTATATGTTTTGCCTTCTGTCTCCCATAGTCTTCAAAGTGGGACATTTGTCCTAATCAGCACCTTGGCTGTCTACATGCTTTACAAGTATTTTGCCATTCCCAGAAGTCCTTTGATTATGACTGTTTGGGGGAATGTTATAGAATAATAAAGGAACAGAATTATAGAAGTAGCATGACATAATGGAAAGTCTCTTGACTCTAGAGCCAAAGGATCTGAGTTCAAATCCTACCTCTACCACATAGTATTTATCTAGTGCTTTAAGGTTTGCACTTAAGTGTTCTGTATATTATTTATCTCATTTGATCCTCACAACAATCTTGTGATGGAGTTTTATTACTATCCCCATTAAAAAAATTTTTTTTTAATTTAAACCCTTACCTTCCATCTTAGAATCAATACTGGGTATTGGTTCTAAGGCAGAAGAGTGGTAAGGGCTAGGCAATGGGGGTTAAGTGACTTGCCCAGGGTCACACAGCTGGGAAGTATCTGAGGTCACATTTGAATCCAGGACCTCTCATCCCTGGGCCTGGCTCTCAATCCATTGAGCCACCCAGCTGCCCCCTATTATCCCCATTTTACAGATGATGAAACTGAGTCACAGATAGTTTAAACAAATCAACCAGGGTCACATAGCTAGTAAGTATACAAGGCAGAATTTCAACACAGGTCTTTCTCACCCCAGAGCCAACCCTCTTGCCCACTGGAGCACCTTACTATCTCTGTGACTTTTAGCTAGTCACTTAATTTCCACAGACCTCAGAGTTTCTTCATCTGGAAAATGAGGGAGATAGAAGAGGCAGCCTTAGAGAAGAGCTCTTTCAGACTTAGATCTACCATTCTATGAAACAACAGGGACAGCAGAGCTCATCTAATCTAACGCCTTCATTTTCCAGAGGAGGAAACCAAGACTCCCTGCCCAAAGTCTCATACCTAGTTCATAGTTCATAGTCAAAGATGACAAAAGCCCAGGTCTGCTGATTCCCAGTCCAGTGGTCTTTGTAATGTGACATACTGCCTCCTGAAAATACCATAAAATCATTGACTGTTAGAGCTTAGAGATCACCTCGTCCAAGCCCCTCAGTTTACAGATGAGCTAAGTGACTTCTAGTCACACAAACATCCTTCAAATTGACCTTCTGTCTGGTTCAGTGTCTCTTACAAAGATGGTATTGGCCCTGTTCTAGGCAGTTGTGAGGTAGCAGAAAACACTCTGAAATCACAAATACTTGGGTTCAAATTCCAAGTTAACTATTTACTATTCATGTGACTTTTGTCTGCCTCAGTTTCTTCATTTGTAATGGAGGAAGACCAAGGTTTTGATTTTGGATTTTGCTGGCCAAAAATAACAACAACATGCAAAATAAAGAATTTGGACTCAACTGATCCCTAAGGGAAGGTCTTTCCCTATTTTGGAATACTATGTCCCAAAGAAGGTATATGATCTGAGCCTCAATTTCTTCATTTGTAAAATGAGATAATAATACTCACACTACTACTCAAGGCTGTGAGGAAAGGTTTTTGTTTTTTTTTTAATATGCCCTCCAGTGCTGTTATCAATGTGAGTTATTTGCAAAGTGAGGATGATAACTCTTGTACGACTTACCTAAGAGGGTTGTTGCAAAACACATATGAAATAATATTATGCAAAGTAGGTTTTAGCCTGAAGAGCTATAGCTTTACGGGATTCAAGGCTGGACTTGGAGCTAGGAAGAGGACCTGAGATCAAACCCCACCCCAGATATTTGCTAAAATCTGTGACCCTGGGTGAGTTATTGAACAACTCTCAGCCTCAGTTTCCTCATCTCTAAAATAATAACATAATATAATAGTGTAATATTAACACAATATGAGAAGTAAAATAATAGCACTTATTTAGCAATTTTTGTTTAAGTTCTCTGAATTACTTTTTAAAGAATTTCTTTGTATTTGTGTGCAATGTTTCATGGGAAAACAGCTCAGCACATAAAGCAGGTGAATCCTTTTGGAGAGTGAAGAGGGAGAAGGAAGAAAAAGGGGTGGGATATGGAAGCAAAGACCTTTGAATAGATGGCAAAATAATAATCACATCTGTATTGTTTGTGAAATATGTTTAAAAGAGCAATGAGCTTGCTAGAACCATAAATATCTATTCAGTTTGTGTAGGGGAAAAGGTCACTGGGGGACCAGAGGAAATGATATAGATAAAATGCTTTCAAAACATTACTATGCTAAATAAATATTAACTGACTGTACATAAAGCCTGCAGAGGTATGCACAGGGTAGGGGCACGGCGTACTAGCACAGCCTGAGGGAGTCTTCCGGAGGACCCTTCCCAGCACACCTAGAGAACTATCTAAAAGTCAGTCAATTAGGTGGTACGATATGGCGCTGCATGCTGGACTTGGAGTGAAGAGGAGCTGGATTCAGATTCTGTCTCAGACACTTTATCTATGTGATCCTGGGCAAATCTTTTAAATTCTTTGTGCCTCTGTTTCCTCTTCTGTGAATAATAGAACCTCCTTCAAAGGATTGTTGCAAGGATCAAATGAAATAACTTTCAGCCAGTGCTTTGGATACCTTAAAGCACTACGTATTTATGTAACTATTCATGCAACCTATTTATGCTATTATTATACTGTTACACTTGCTCTCACTCTCCTCAAAGGCTTCCAGATAAACAATAAAAAGATCAGTTCCATTTATCCTCTGTTCCTCCCGATATGAGAAGCCGATTGTTTCCAATCGTTACAGAAGGGATTATTCACTCTTTTTCTCCTCCTTCTCCTCTTTGCCTTCCCCTCCCCTACTCCAATCCTATAAAATATTAAGGTCTGACCTACTGGCCTGGAAGTGCCATCGCCTCATGCCTCTCATTTAGCTCCAGGCTGGCACTATTGGTAACTTTTCCTTCTGTAGACCTATTCATCTCTTCCCCCCACCCCACCCCAGTTTTCTTGGCTTCTGAAAATTAATTATCAGTGATTTGTTAAGTTCATTAGTTGTGTCTCTCAGCAGTATGGAATGCCTGCCATCTGGCCTCTGATTTCATCTTTACGCTCATCATTTCCTAATTACACAATGAACTATGCTGGATGGCAGAGGGATGCTGAGTGAGCTTCCCGTTTACTAGGGATGCCTCTTCTGCAGCCAGGATATTTTTCAAAACGAATTCTCCATCAAAATATTATAGCAACTGGATCTCCAAACTATACACGTGCCTTCCCCAAAGGCTTTTCCCAAGTCTTTGCATGACCTCATTGACCACTCTGCATCTTGTCCTGTGTGCCCCCTTCCTTCTATGGAGGGAGGAAAGAGTCAAATCTGGAGTCAGGGGACCTGAACTGGAGTCCTAGCTTCATCCCTTACTGTCTAAGTGACCTTGAATCAGTCATATAACTCCTTTAAACCTCAGTTTCTAAACAGCAAAATGGGGATAAAAATATTTACACTAACAATCCCCACAGAGTATGAGACAATACAACACAACGTATGAGAGTTCTAGAGAGTTTTTAGGTGTCTTGGTCAAAAATCCTCTAGGGGGTTACAGAACCATAATGTTGCATATACTATCAGTTTTTTATGCTTAACTGTTCTTTGTTTTGAAAAAGGATCCATTTTGGGAAGGGAGGCCTAGAAATGACTATGTTTTAAAAATAAAAGGCATGAAGAATTGAAAAAAATAAATTTAAATTTTTAATTAAAACATTAAAAAAAATAATTAAAAGGCACATGGGCTATCTTTATGGTCTTTACTTTTTCACCAACCATTACTTCTTACTCTCCAGTCTTGATTCTATCACCAGCATTCAACCAATTTGTTTTCTTAAAAGTTATCAGCCAATCAAGCAACTAATAAATATTTATCAACTATATACTCTATGCTAAGTGCTCTAAGGGAGAAAAGAAAGGTAGGAGAGGGTGGGGGGGGGGGGAAGAGAAGAGGGAAACATAATATATAGTTCCTGCCTTTGAGGTACTTACAATTGATTGGGGTGGGGGAACAAAGTGGAGTGGGGGAAATGGGGGGCAGAATTTGTTTTCTCCTCTTATTTTCTGTAATAAGAAAGGAGGAAACCAAATCCCTCCACCTCCCCCCTAGAAAAGATATACAGATGAAAATTTATCAATAATATTTTACATGCAAAATTATAACATGCTATTAGAATTCAGAAAAGAAAGAGACCACTGTAGGTAAAGTGGCTTAGAAAAAACTGCCTGAAAGAAATAGAACATGACTTGGGCCTTAAAGAATTTGAATAGGCAGGCAACTGGGTAGCATAGTAGATAGAGCACCAGGCCTAGAGTCAGGAGGACCTGGGTTCAAATCTGACCTCAGATGTTTCCCAACTTAACACCGATTGCCTAGCCTTACCACTCTTCTGTCTTAGGTAAAGGTCTTGGGGAGGAGGGGAAGAATTTGGGCAAGTAGAAAGGGAGGTGGGATTCCAGATAGAATGAAAAGATTGGACAAAGGCTAAGAGCTGGTCATGTGTGTGATGTGTATGGGAAAGAGGGATGGGTGAATTTGGAAAGGTTGAGAAGGCCAGTCTTTATCCTGGAGAGAGTAAGAAACCACTGAACATTTTTTTAGCCAGAGAAGAGGAACATGACTTCAGCCATATTTTAGGAAGATTGATTTTGCTGGAGATGTACAGGATGGATGACAGTGGTGAGAGACTGAGAGCAGTTGGGAGATTAGAACAATACTGTAAATGTAAGGTGGTATGACTGGTGATTGGGAGAATCAAAGGCATGCACAGATCCAAAAGATATAAGAAAGAAAGAATTGGCAGAATTGGGTGACTGATTAGAGTAAAAAGGGAGGGAAGAATTCACAATGATTCAATGGTAGGAATCACAGGAATGTCAGAACTGGAAAGGTCTTTAGAGATTATCTAAGCTCAAATCCCACATTTTACAGATGAGAAAATAAAAAGGCCAAGGGACGTTGTGAAGCAAGTGACTGGAAAAAAAGAAGATTTGAACTCAACTCCTTGACTTCAGGCCCAGTGCAACTTTCACTAGTCCAAGCTGTCCATCATTATAGAAGTTCAAGGTAATTGTGCCTAGCTGTTCCCATCTTTGGAAAAACCTTTATTAGACTCCCAGTGCCCCCTTATCCTACTACTTCATCTCTCCTTCATTTCATGGCTAAACTCCTGGAATGAATGAATGAGATCTATGCATAAACCCTCACGCTGCTGAAACTGCTCTCCTAAAGACCACTAACAATGTTGTTCTTGGCAAATCCAACTACGATTTCACAAGCCTCACTTCTCTGAAATATCTGACGATGGAAGCCATCCCCTCTTTCTTGGAATCGGATTCTCTTTTCAATTCTTTTCCTACCTCTTTGATCACGCTTTTGTCCCCTTCACTGATTCCTCTCCCTCCTTCTTCCTCCAAAGTGTGTCTCCCAAGGATCAATTGTTGGTCCTCTACTCCCTTCTCTGCACTCTCTCTCCTGGAGTGCTCACATGCACAGATGGGGGTCACAGATGGTGAGAGATGAAGCAACTTTAGGGAAACATGAATCAAAAAGGAGGATGATTTGACTAAGCTTAGAGAGAGGATCAATAAATGGCAAGGATAACCATTGACTGCCCAGGGGGGAGCCAGTTAAGAAAAGGTTGAGAGCAAGGAATGTCTTCCCAAGCAGACTTGTTAAAAATATGCTGGTAGAATCTGGGGGGAGAACCTCTACATTGGGATTCAGTTTGCTATGAAGAGTGCATAAAACTGAAATTCAGCTATAAATTGTCTGCAGTCTATAAGAGACTCAGTTTCTCTCCAGCCCAGAATTTTCAGGGAATTCTATGACCTAGGGAAGAAACCGATGTGAACTGTTAAGAGCTATATGTGTGTTAAGCCACATCAAGACAGATTCCATGAGCAAAGGGTATAGCTTTAATGCATATGTGTATATGCCTCAGGCAAATTCCAGGACTATGCATTGCAAAAGAGGTTCTGACCTACATTGGTAATTCAGGTTTCCTCATCCGGAAATTCTCTCTATCGTAGATCCAGTCTCTATTCCTATCTCCTGTCCAGATATCTAGGAAGGAAGGAAGGAAGGAAGGAAGGAAGGAAGGAAGGAAGGAAGGAAGGAAGG
>NW_025389443.1:0-1778 GCF_016433145.1 Gracilinanus agilis | reverse complement strand
CCCCAAGAGACAGGGAGCTTCCAGGTGGCGGGACAATATTCAAGCCAGGCTATGGTCCGAGTGGGCCGACCCCGTCCCCTCTTACTGCACAAATGGAAGGAACCCATTCCGCAGGCAGAGAGATCTGCTCAGGCTGCCCCAAAGCCCCAGAGCCCAGAGGCTTTCCTGCCTTTCACTTAGCGCCTCCCCCCCACCCCCACTGGGAGAATTTCTAGGAGGGCAGCAACCTGCTCCCTGCGGACCGCCTTCTTAGAGCTCTTCAGATCCTCAACTTTGACTTACGGGGCTGGGAGATGGCCAGATGGAACCGAGCTTCCCCAGCTCCCTCAGAGGCCACAGCACGAGATAACATTCAGAATTAGCTGGGGGAGGAGCTGGGTGGCTCAGTGGACTGAGAGCCAGGTCCAGAGATGGGAGGTCCTGGGTTCAAATCTAGCCTCAGACACTTCCTAGCTGTGTGACCCTGGGCAAGTCACTTGACCCCCATTGCCCACCCTGACCACTCTTCTGCCTTGGAGCCAATGCACAGTATTGACTCCAAGATGGAAGGTGAGGGGTTAAAAAAAAGAGAGAGAATTAGCTAGGGGGGCAGCTGGGTAGCTCAGTGGATGGAGAGCCAGGTCCAGAGATGGGAGGTCCTGGGTTCAAATCTAGCCTCAGACACTTCCCAGCCGTGTGACCCTGGACAAGTCACTTGACCCCCATTGCCCACCCTGACCACTCTTCTGCCTTGGAGCCAATGCACAGTATTGACTCCAAGACGGAAAGTGAAGGTTTTAAAAAAAAGAATTAGCTAGTGGGGCAGCTGGGTGGCTCAGTGATAGAGAGCCAGGTCCAGAGATGGGAGGTCCTGGGTTCAAATCTAGCCTCAGACACTTCCCAGCTGGGTGACCCTGGACAAGTCACTTGACCTCCATTGCCCACCCTTAATGCTTTTCTGCCTTGGAGCCAATGCACAGTATTGACTCCAAGACGGAAGGTGAGGGTTAAAAAAAAAGAGAGAATTAGCTAGGGGGGCAGCTGGGTAGCTCAGTGGATGGAGAGCCAGGTCCAGAGACAGGAGGTCCTGGGTTCAAATCTAGCCTCAGACACTTCCCAGCCGTGTGACCCTGGACAAGTCACTTGACCCCCAGTGCCTACCCTTACCGCTCCTCCACCTAGGAGCCAAGGCACAGTATTGACTCCAAGACGGAAGGTGAGGGGTTAAAAAAAAGAGAGTTAGCTAGGGGGGCAGCTGGGTAGCTCAGTGAACTGAGAGCCAGGTCCAGAGATGGGAGGTCCTGGGTTCAAATCTAGCCTCAGACAAGTACTTCCCAGCGGGGTGACCCTGGGCAAGTCACTTGACCCCCATGGCCCACCCTTACTGCTTTTCTGCCTTGGAGCCAATGCACAGTATTGGCTCCAAGACGGAAGGTGAGGGGTTAAAAAAAGAGAGAGAATTAGCTAGGAGGGCAGCTGGGTAGCTCAGTGATAGAGAGCTGGGTCCAGAGATGGGAGGTCCTGGGTTCAAATCTAGCCTCAGACACTTCCCAGCCGTGTGACCCTGGACAAGTCACTTGACCCCCATTGCCTACCCTGACCACTCTTCTGCCTTGGAGCCAATACTGAGTGTTGATTCTAAGACAGAAAATGAGGGTTTAAAAACAATTAGCTACGTCACTAGCCTCCCAGTGTGGCCCTGGCATAGAAGGTATTAGGGAGACTAGCCTGACAGGTAAGAGAGACCCAGGTTCAATCTGCCACTGGCTGCCTCTTTGACCTTGGCCAAGTCCCGCCCC
>NW_025389442.1:0-2322 GCF_016433145.1 Gracilinanus agilis | reverse complement strand
CTCTTCTAGACCGGTTTTCTTGGTCTGTCACTCTCTCCTTGAGATATTTCATGTTTCCTTCTATTTTATCAGTCTTTTGACTTTGTTTTATTTGTTCTTGTTGTCTTGAGAGATCATTGGTTTCTAAATGTTCGATTCTAGCCTTTAAGGATTGGTTTTCGGCTCTAATGTTTTGGTTTTCCTTTTCAATCTGGTCATTTTTCGTCTTCAGTTGTCTTGTCTCACTTTCCAATTGCGAAATTCTGCCTTTTAAACTGTTATTTTCTTGCCAGATTTCTTCCATCTTCCTTAGCATTTCATTTTTAAACTCTTCCATAGCTTGTGACCAGCTTTCATTTTTTTGGGGAGGTTTGGATTTTTGTTTTCCCTCCTCTGTTGTCTGGATTTTCTCTGTGTAGAAGTTGTCCAGTGTTCTAGAGTTTCTCTTGATGGTCTTTTTCTTCTGGATTTCCTTATTGCTGGCCATTGTTGGCCCCGCCCCTTTTCCGCTTTGTCTTTGCACTCCGGGTCTGCCTGGGCCTTGCAAGCTTGGGGGGGGGGAGGCTCCGGTCTCCTTGTCCTCAGGGTCAGGCCTCCTGGTAGTTCCCCGTCTGCCCCTCTGCCCGAGGTTCCTTCAGCAGTCTTTGGGGCTGCTTCCACAGCCACGCTCAGGTCTGCACCGGGTCCTCACTGGAGGTCCAAGCCTGGGCTGGAGCTCGTTATTCAAGCCTAGGGCACTGCCTTTGCCTGCGCTGCTGCTCTTAGGGCCTGCCTTCACCCCCGCAGAAGGTAGTGAAAGTCTGTGGGCTGGAGATCTTTATTCACACCTGAGGCGATGCCTTCAGTGCTTGGGAAAGGCCCTGTTTTAGGAGCCTTTGTCCCTGCGGGAGGCAGTGCCTTCACCCACGTGGGTGCTCAGGGAGAGTCCCAGCCACCTGGGGTCCCTCGTCTTGCAGCGCACAGGTACGGGCTCAGGGGCTGCCAGTGATTTTCTGGTTGCCCCAGTCCTGTTTACCGGCTTGTGTGGTGTGGGGGGTGGGGGAGGGGCTTCTTCCTCTTGTGTTTTAGTGTGAACTGTTTCACCCCTTTAAAGTGTGGAAATGCCCTGATTCTGCGTACCTTCAATGCTGCGCCCTGTTGTGGGGTTCCTTCGTTCCTCTGGACTCGTTTTTATTTCCCCTTGAGGGGTCCTGTGTGGTTCGGTCAGGAGAGATCGAGCAGCTGCTCCTTACTCTGCCGCCATCTTAACCGGATCTACACACTATTTCTTAAGGCTTTGCAAGTTATCCTCCCCCAAATATTCTCACTAATGATGAAACTGGTCCTGAGAATAAATACCCTGGGGCAGGCACAAGGACCAGAGCTTATCCAGAGGAATAAGGAAACCCAAATGGAATTCATCTGTGGTGAGTAGTGTGCCCTACAAGATGAAAAAGATCTAAAATATAGCTCTTCCAAGGGCTCTGGGACTAGGGTTTTCTTTACATTTGACACAAGAAGGCTTCATGACCCCAAGAGCTGTGCTCTGCACTGGACCTGATACACTGGGTTCCTGATTTTTCCCTGTTATCAGTAATTCCCAGGATAGGACTTCTTTCTCTCTTTCCTTGGGTCTCCCTTCCTTCTGCACTCATTACTGATAATTTGAAAATTATGAACTAAGCATTGCCATGTTTTATCTGAGCTAGTTGACTTCCTTTGTCATCTATTCATTGTCTAGTTACTTTAGTGGAAGAGGTGCCAGATGGAGATTACAGAACTAGAGATGAAGGAGCTAGGGCAGCTGGCTTTTTGATAGCAGAGATCTTCAACTTGGGGTTCAAGCACTTACAATTTTTTGATATCTATATTTCATTACAATTTAATTCCTTAATAATCTTGTGTATTTATGCCTTTGAAAACAAGTTTCTAAGAAAGAGCCCATAGACTTCACCAGACTGCCCAACACATCCAGGACAAGAAAAAGCTCAATAATCCCTGT
This sequence comes from Gracilinanus agilis, assembly GCF_016433145.1. Taxonomy (NCBI): domain Eukaryota; kingdom Metazoa; phylum Chordata; class Mammalia; order Didelphimorphia; family Didelphidae; genus Gracilinanus; species Gracilinanus agilis. Next base: position 362 of record NW_025389442.1, on the reverse strand, counting down.
TCAATAAGAATATCCCTCCCCATCCTTAAAGATTGCCTCTTACCCCATTGGACCAGCACTGAGACTTCAACCCCAGAAACAGACATACAGCCAATTAAGAAGCATCTGTTAAGTAACTGTCTGATGGGAAGCATTGTGCTGGATTCCGGGACCAAGGCAAACTGAGCAATTAATCTGTGAGCACTGATAGGATAACTCCCATGTGCCAACATGGTGTCATATCCTGGGGATAAAGAAACAAAACTAGAAAAACCCTGCCTTCATGGAGCTTATATTATGAGAGCACATTCTCTCTCTCTCTCTCTCTCTCTCTCTCTCTCTCTCTCTCTCTCTCTCTCTCTCTCTCTCTCTCCGTGTCTCTC
>NW_025389441.1:0-3839 GCF_016433145.1 Gracilinanus agilis | reverse complement strand
GCGGGGGGGGGGGTCGAAGGGGAAAGGAGGAGCATGAATCATGTAACCATGTTAAAAATGAATATTAATAAATGTAAAAAAAAAAAAAAAAGAAGGAGGTCAACTAAAGTGGAGTGAGAAGGGGGAAAAAGATGGAAAGAATCAAATGACAAAGCAAATGGAAGATTTTTTCCATAGATTATGAATGGATAAACTCAGTTCTTTATTATATGCAAAAAAAACTGGAGTCACAGTTTACCACCCCCCCAAAAAAAGAACAGTGGAAAATAATAAGCCACCCACTGGGGTACATTGACCTACTCCTCTCTCCTTCCATAAATGAGACTGAACACTGGTTATGGATTGTATTGATCATACTTTAAAATGACAGATGGCGTCCACATTAGCTTGCAAAGCAGCCTCTTAACAAAACCCACTGTAACTTATCATTGGCAAAGTAAGAATTGAAGTAGACATTGATGGACAAGACCTTCAACTCACTGTTGAAAAGATGTAGATTCTCCTTGATTAAATTGATGCTTTTGCCTTTAATGAGCTGCTATTGATTGGGTGTTTACTGCTATAATATATTACTACATGGTAGTTCACAATGCTATGGTTAAGGGAATGGTAGCATTTATGTGATAAATCTTCATTTCTAGAAGCTCATAGCTCAACTATAAAACATGTCAGTGACTTGGTCCTTAGCATGGCAGGGTCTGGCCCTGACAGTAAATGATTTCTCACAATTAGAAGTGATATATTTAATAATTTTAATATTCTAAGTAACAAGAAAGCCTCCAACAATGAATAACTGAACTGGCCTATGAATTATATGAATGTATAATAAGGAGTTTTTCTTGGTGAAGAGATTTAATATGATATGCTTTGCTGAACCACCTCATAAGACAATAAGCAAATGTCCTAGAAGTGGTCAATGGAAAATGATACTGTGCTGAAGTTTCTGCTTCAGTTTAGGAAACAAGAGATCAAACATTTATTAAGTGTTTACTATGGACCAGGTATTCTGCTGAGCACTGGAGATACAAATACTAGAATAATGAAACACAGTCCTTGTCTTCAAGGAGCTTATACTTTAGTAGAGAAGGGCAATATGCAAAGAAGACTCTAAAAGGTGGTGGAAAGAGGTACGTGTGTCTGTGTGTGTATGTGTGTGAAAACAGGGCATTGTGTTGTAAGAGAAAAGTCAGAAGCAAAACGAGGAGGGGAATTAAGGATGGCCAACATGAGCCCCTTCTTATAGAATGGAAGCCACAGGAGAAAATCACCAATCAGAGAAGGAGGGAGGCGTTATTCAGGGTGAGATGGCCACAGGGACTGATGGATAGGAGGTTCCAGGTCCTCAGGATGTTGAGAACAAATTTTTCTTGTGTAGTGTCACCTCTTCTTCAGTCATACATGAGCCCCTTTTACTAAAAAGATCCCAAATTACTGTCATAATGATTATTCCAAAGTGGAAGTGTACTAGCACTTGCCATTTGTCATTTTTATGTCAAGTGATTTAGAATAAGTTGTGTGAATATTTATTAAAATGCTTGAATATATTTGTCGACTATATCTTGTTAAAATGATTTCAACACATTCCCCAATTTAAAAGGTTATTACTGTATTTTAACTTTTGAATTATTTTTAATACCTTCCAGCACTTTAAAATTTATAAAGGTGTTAATGTTTTTTTTTCCCCAAGAGAATTGTGATTCTTTGCCTTATAATGCCTTGTAATGAAATCCCTAATGTAAATTCACTCCAAAAAGTCTCAATTCATTCTTTGAAGGTTTGTATTATGTTTACATGTTACCAAAACAGCCAATTGTTTGGTAAATTTCAGTCAAAAGTCAATCAATTTAATGATAAAATTAATCAGATTAGTTTTTTGGAATCACACAACCCCTGGAAAGTAGAAAATAAATATTAGTACTATGACAGGCATGGTTCTAACACCAGCATCCTCTTAGTTCAGGATCAGTGTTGGAACACGATGAAGCACTTGTAAATCACATTTAACAAAGAAGGTTCCCTTTGCCATATCAAAACAAGAATATGCAATAAACATACAGTGACACAGTTTCTCTGGTTTTGGTTTCTCTCACTCCGTTCGGAAACATTTTGATCAGTAAATTATCAAGGTATGGCAACTTGCATGGTCTCAGGCATCATTCTGAGAGTCCATGACTTGATCTTTCCATATCCCTCCATCCATTGGAGCTGAAAGAAGTTGCTTTAGGGGAAGAAATTGTGTCACAAGTTTATCACCTTCTTTTTTCACCTTCTCATTGAAGAAATATAGGTAAGGGATAGAGTAAATTTCATGGATTAGCTTAAAGAGAAAAAGAGGAGGTTCCTAGGAAGGTTTTATCCTCTCTGATCCATCTAAGAAGGATCTTATTTCATCACCACTTTCACTGGCAAACCATGGTCATTGTCTAAGTTGCTGACTATGGCAATTCAGGGGCATATTCAAGAATGCCAGTTGTGTCACTGGTATCAAGTAGATGCCCTGAGTCCAAGTCATACTGAAACCTGAAGATCTGTTAGTAGCTCTATAGTTTATGTTATGTGCCAATCTAGCAATTAATAGGGACAGAGCAGCAAACCATGCACCAAAATTGAATTCATTTTCAAAATAGAACCTTCTATAATAGCTATACATTTTACACAATCTTGACCAAGTACAAACCAAGTCATAGGTTTGTTCTCTTTGTTTGAAAATACAGAATGGAAATTAGGTGACAAAGATCCATGCAGTACTTAACATACTCAAAGTCCTGTTATTGCTCAGTATTGCTGATGTTGAAGGTATGATTGCAATTGTACCATAGTCATTTCCCAACTCGTACTCAAAAGTTCTTTTAGACCAGTTCATTGGAAGTTAGAACATATTTTCCAAAATTAGCAATATGTTACTATAGACCTGCTATTTCATAGGTTATGGCATTAAATGTCTATTTAACCCTGAAAAATACTGAAAATAGTATATGACTACAATAGGAAAAAGTAATATATATCCTTGACAGCATGTATTACATCTTTTCTATGGAAAAAACTTTCTAAATTCTAACCCTAGCTACTACCTCCTCTCACTGCACTGGAATTAGGGGAACATAAAAGGAGTTTTCCCATGTTCCTTCCACCAAGATAATCTGAGGCAGAGACTTCAGTAAGACTATGTTGCCCAGTAGAGATGAGGGGCAAAAACATAATAATAAAGTAGATCTTTAAGTTTTTTAAAGTGTTTTGCAAACAATGCCTGGAGTATCCCAAAAGTCAATCTTGTTTTAAACTTCAGAAGTATAAATGCTATAAATTCATAATATTTTATTATTATAAAAATTATTAAAATGATATATAATTGTGATAAAACATTAAAAGTATTTATATTTCCTGTTAGACTTATTTGGGGAATTAATTTTTTTTTCATTTTAATTTTACAATACAGGACATTGTGAATTATGCAGTGTGTAGGTAAGCATAGAACAGAGGAGGTCCTGTTGCTTGGTTACCTTATTTATCTTCTTAAACTTTTTCTTGTGGGGTCAGATCAAAGCTATTATGAATATATAAAAGCCTCATTCTTTAGATGATTTTAAGGCTAGGATTGTAAGTCTAATCTTCTCAATCACTGAACATCACCTAATGAAAATGTTTTTTACAATGTCTGAAAATTCACTTCTTTGATAATATAGCATAAGATGATAGCAATATTGATTTTTAATAGGAAAAATCAAGAATTTGGATTTTTTAAACCTTACCTTTGTCTTGGTCCCAAGATGGAAGAGTAATAATGGCTAGGCAATGGGGCTTACGTGACTTGCTCAGGGTTACACAGCTGGGAAGTGTCT
>NW_025389440.1:0-2281 GCF_016433145.1 Gracilinanus agilis | reverse complement strand
GAGAGAGAGAGAGAGAGAGAGAGAGAGAGAGAGAGAGGAATTTAATTTTGGGGCATAAAGTCCCTCCCAAGTGGTCCCCCTGTTAGCTTGGGAGACTATTTGGAAATAGCACAGCACTTTTATGCCTCACAATCATTCAATAAGCATCTTTGAAGTGTTTAACTATGGGCCAGGAACTGTGTTTCCAACCTTTTGGCTCAGACCTGAGCTTATCGGTTTTTTATTTGTTCATTTTGAGTCTTGTATTGGCACTCTCTTATCTCAATCAGAGATCCATTTGGCAAATAATTTGTCATTGGCACAAAAATGCCATGCTTTCTAAGATACTTTTTTATTTTCTAAATCAACCATTGAAATGTATGGTCATTTCCTTTCATTGTCAATTAAAGGCTTTTAAAAAAAGATTTTGTTTTGTTTTTCCTGGATGGAAAATTACAACTTTTTTTTTTCATGTCAAAGTGAAATATATTTACTAGAAGGACCCTGGTATTCAGAATGGTCAGGGAATTTTATTTTATTTGAATTTGTTCCTGTCATCTAACAAAGGCTTATAATAACCCCCAGCTCTGCCAGATAGCGGAAGGAAGGAAGGAAGGAAGGAAGGAAGGAAGGAAAGAAAGAAAGAAAGAAAGAAAATGCTTGCAAAATAAGATTAAAAAAAAAAAAACAAAACCTAGATGACCGACTAAAATGGGCTTACTGCTGCTCAGTTTGATACATAGGACTGGGTTTACCTTTTATTCAGCTCCAGCTTAGACATCAGAGTCGTGAGAGTTGCTTTGAGTTTACTCATCTTCAAACAATAAGTCAAAACAAACAAAGAAAAAAATGTATAGTCTCCCAGGGCAATTAGTATCTAAAGATAAAAGAGAAAAATAAAGTTATGATAAAGCAGAAAGAGGGAAGGAGCTGAGATGCCAAGGAACTGCCGAGGACATGTGAAGAGTTGAAGTGGGTCTTGTGTGAACTAACATCAATGAGTTTTTATCTTATCGAAAAGTTTTAGGGTTGCCAGTTCTTTTCAAACTGGATCCACTCTGCTCCAGGGCTGCCTGAAGCATTGGCTTCAATAAAGTTGCAGCTTTTTTTCCTCTACCCTCTTAAATATAACCACATAGGAATTAGATTGCATTTCACTCAAGGTATAAAACTTGCCGCAGACTTCAGCAGCAAATTAGGGGTTTTGATAATCCCTTGATATTTTGAATATAAATTAAGTGGGTTTTTTTTTCTTTTACTGTTTAGTGAAAGCTGTAGATTTACATGAAAAGCGAGGCAAATCTCTACAGTTTAGGCTTTTTCTTCAAGCCTTTTTTTTTTTTTTTTTTGAGGAGTGTTGCAAAAACTCTATGCTTTCATTTGTAGGAAATCCCGGTTTTTCCTGCATTTCTTGTGGGTGCAACATCAGCTCTTTGAGGAGAGTCAGTTGCACTAACCAAAGCATTTTGGACTCCAGTCTTGTATGATCCAGGGTGTTTTTATGAATCCAAGTTCAACAAAGTAAAATCTCTGCTTAAACCTTTTCTTAAAGAAAATGACACTGAAAAACTCACTGATGAGCTGTCTTCCCAAAGGTTGTTGGTTGTAAGGTTCATAGTAGTCTGATTTTCACTCCTCCCTCCAACCTCATCACCCCTTTCTCACTCCTACTATGGAAACTGGTTCTTCCTTGATATGTAATTCATGCTGGAATATTTCATGGGATAGAGCCATTTGGGAATTCAATTTGAAAATTTTTCACATTATCTGGAAACCAATCAATAATTTTAATAATAGCTGTACAAATTCAAAATTCTGGAACTAGGTGTCCTGATATTAAGATTAATAGCAAAAGAGAATTCTTGAGCATTTTCATGTGGCTGCTGGCTATCTTGAAAACCAACATACTGCTGGTTTCAAGTCAAGTTTACTAATACAAACTCAGGGAAGAGGGGATGAGGGTGGGGGAATGGCAGTCATTTCTACCTGTCTATGCCTTAGTTATTATTCAAGTTCTTGCTCTAGCATAAACATTACAACCCAACAAGATTTGCCCAAAGCCCTTGTTTAAAGAAAAAAAAATGGAATGAGACTCCCTTCTAGTCAACTATTGAGCTATGCCAGTGATTCTCAGTGAATGTATTTTTAAAAAATTATTTTAGTTCTCTTAATTACTATAGCCTCTACAGGCCATACAACCACCTACCATTTCTAATATAAGTGCTTTCCTTCCCATAATTCAACTGCTACCAATTCTCCTTCCTTCCTTCCTTCCTTCCTTCCTTCCTTCCTTCCTTCCTTC
>NW_025389439.1:0-2851 GCF_016433145.1 Gracilinanus agilis | reverse complement strand
CTTCTTTCCTCCCTTCTATTTTCCTGACTCCAAGGCCAACTCTCTAACTGCTACCTCCTTCTTCCAGATCTTGCCTAAATCCCTTGAAAAAAAAGTTAAAATTCAAACCAGTTCATTTGGCTATTTGGTAGCAAATTTATAAAACATTTAGTGGAGAATGTAAAGAAACTTTATTGGGATAAGAATTGGATGATGGAGTGCTAGTGATCAGAGGCTAAGTTTTATAGTCATGTTCCCTTCACACATCAAAGAAGTTAAAGGAGAATTCCAAATTCACTTGCTTTACCATTAAAACAAAACAAAACAAAACAACCTTAGAACACAGATGTTTATATTACATAATTTTGTTGTTGTTCAGTTGTGTCTGACTCTTTGTGACTGTATTTGGGGTTTTCTTGGCAAAGATATTGGAATCGTTTGCTATTTCCTTCTCCTGCTCATTTGGTAGATAAGGAAGTAGAGGTAAATAGGGTTAAGTGACTTGTCCAGGTTCACATAGCTAATACATGAATAAGTCCAGATTTGAACTCAAAAAGATGAGCCTCCTTGACTCCAAACCTGGTGCTCTGTCCACTGGGCATATATGTGATTATGTTAATAATTTATGATTTTGCTGATAATTCAAGTCTCGATGAGGAATCCCCTTCTATTACTGTAGATCCATAGCTGCTCTACAACTTATTAGAGAAAGCTGCTTGGGACACTGAGATGTTAAATGACTAGCCCAGAATCACACAATTAGATTGTGTCAGAGATGGTGAACCCAGGATTTCCTAACATTAAGTAATATTAATAGTGATAATAATAGCTGAAATTTGGTAGCATTTTAAGGTTTTTAAGAATTTTATATGCCTTATCCCAGTTGAGCCCCATAACCTTCTGATGTAAGTGTCCTCTTTCCCATTTTATAGATAAGGATAATGAGGCTGAGAGGGGTTAATCAATTAGTCCAGTTTCACACCGTAAGTGTATATAAGGTAGGGTTTGAATTTCAGTCTTTCAACCTCTAAATCTACCATTTTATCCACTTCACTCATTGCCCAGCACCCCGATCACCCAAGATCATCCTAAGCATTTCCAACTCTCCCTCTGTCCCAGCATCAGTGTCTTACTATCATTCTGGAGTAAATTTAGCTGCACAATACACCTTTTAAAGAGTGGACATGAGACTTTTTCATAATATTTGCTTTTTCCCCAGAGTAGCTTTTACAGATCTCTAATATCTAAACCAAAAGAAGGGCACCAACTTTTAATCCAACACAGCTGTTCTATGGAGTGCATGTGCAAGGCAGGAGGGGATTTCCTCTAGTGATTTGTTAATTTATGTGCCCATCAGAGCACAGGCTAGTTCAGTTGAATTTGAATCCCAAGAGTTCTTTACTGGACATCTGTTATATGTAATCAATTGGCTCAGTTCACAGTGTTTTCCAGGCAGTACTCAGTTCAAAGCCATAAAAGCTATGATGACATCTTGTTCATCAAGTAAGCTGGTACTGGTTATCATGCCTATGGTGAATGATGAACTTTTCTATAAATATATAAGAATACCCTGGCACTCCATCAGCTGCACCACCTAGCTACCTCCTTGTATGACAACTTTAATAGCATACAAGGGTGGTTGGCTACTTATGATAAATAAGTGTCCTATATTTTTCCTATTATACTTTTCAGAAGTGAATAGTTAAAGGAATGTTAGACAAAATATTACCTTCACATTGCAAATGAGGAGTAACATTCTGTGACAATCATATGCCGCAACTTATTTAGCTATTCCCCAATTGATAGGTACCCCCTGTTGTGAGGATTATTTAGGTATCAGCTTATATATAGCTAATGTGGACCTAGCAGGAAGGGCTGGAGAATTCCACATGGAATGGCGAAGCAGGAAGTGGCTTGGACTCTGAGGACTCCATGGTTGTTGGGACAGGCAGTAACTGATTCCTTGGGAGACCTCAGAGCTAGTGGAGTTGCACCCTGATTCCCTGGGATCCTGGAGTGTGGTGATGGTTGGAAGCAGAGGACATCTATCCTGCATGACAGCACTGAGTAGGGAGTGATCTGCGATCTGGTAGACAGCTTGTAGACTTCCTCTCCCTACTGGACTACTTTGGACCATCGGTTCTGGAGAAGTTCATTCCTGGCACCCTGAAAACATCTCTAGGCTCTACTGTGAGGATTCCCACTCCAGTCCTGTTATTCTCAGGCTTAGGTCTTAGATTAGTGTAGATAAGTCCCTCCCTTGACCCTGTGATTTGCCCTTAGCTTGTAAGAGTAGAATTCTTTATTCCCATCCCTTATTATTGTTTCCCACAATTAAACTTATAAACCTTTGCCTTTTGTCTGCTGGTTCCATAGGCCCTTGCCTAGGTGGGCTGAGTGACTGTTGGAGCCTAACTGCCATTTTCAGTAACTGTTACCTCCTAGTAGTTAAACTTGGTCTCCCTACCTTGTTTGGTCCTGTTCATCTGTCATTCCTGTCTCTCTTACCCCAGTGTGAACACACAGATAATAATAACTTCTTTGGTAACCCTCCATTACACCCCTCAATTTCAGTTCTTTGCTACCACAAAGAGTCGCTATAAATATTTTAGACATAGAGGTTTTTTTTTTTTTTTTTGCCTGATCACCTTGGGAAACAGACCTAATCATGATATTGCTGTCACTAACTCTCACACCAATCAGTTCCTTGAGTCACTCTATCCTCTTTTTTCCTCAAAATTTCTCTTCATATGTAAAAGTCAATCAACTCTTTTTAAGAACAAGTCTGGTATATTTGGGGAAAACTTTTCTTTTTTCTCTACTTCCTTCCTTCCTTCCTTCCTTCCTTCCTTCCTTCCTTCCTTCCTTCCTT
>NW_025389438.1:0-10821 GCF_016433145.1 Gracilinanus agilis | reverse complement strand
CACTCTCTCTCTCTCTCTCTCTCTCTCTCTCTCTCTCTCTCTCTCTCTTCCTCTTTCTCTGTCTGTCTTTGTCTCTCTCTCTCTCTACACCCCCCCCAAATCTTTATTAGTAACTTTACATCTACAAAGCACCTTAGATTTCACAAGAAGAGGACTGTAAGAAATCAATGTTGCTAAAGACACATTTTTCCATCCTCTTGCCTCGTCCAGGATCATAGCACCCCTCCCTCCCTCATTGTCCTTTGGCTTCTTCCTCGGCTCTGGCTGGAGGATATTCTAAGTGGCATCATGCATCGATTTCACATAGCTCAGATTATCTCATGTCCATCTGTCAAGTGCCATGGTTCATTCTTGCATCCCCCAAATCTGCTGAAAGACCCGCAGATACTTCTCCTGTGACCTCTCTAGAAGAGAGGCATCTGCCAGCTAAATGTCTAGCAAGCACGAGGACCTCCATTCTTCATAGCCACAGCATCCATCTTAAATGTCACACCAAGCTCTGGATGTGGGGCCAGGAAGATCTGGGTTGGAAATCTGCCTCTCGCCCTTGTCAGATGTTTGACCACGGGCAAATAAATCACTCACCCTCCTTATGCCTGTTTGCTAATATGTAAAATGGGGAGAACAATACCGATGCTATTGGTCTCACAGGGCTCAAAGACTTAGAACTGAACTGGAAGGGCCAGTAAAAGGCATCTAGTAACCCCATAATTTTAAAGTTATTTGAGCAAGGTCACACAGCATAGCTCAGAGATAACTATATGTAAAGCCCTTTAAAGACCTTACATGTGATCTAAATGACAACTTTTGGCACTATAGTTCTGGAGCTTTGACTTTATCATTGTGGGGATGTGCCACAGGGAATCCCATCCTGCCCAACGCAGATTAGGCATTTGCTTATTAGAACTCCTTTGCAATTTAGCCTCTTAGAATTTCGGGGCCACTGAGAAGTTAACGGACTTGTCTAGGACCATGCAACCCATATTTGTCAGAGGCAGCACTGGAATCCAGGTCTCCCTGACCCCAAGGCCAACCCACTATCCACTCTGCCACACTGCCTTAGAAATAATTAGGAATATGTGAGATGAGGCTACGGCGAATGAATGAACAGCAAAAAGTTCCCATTTTCCTGTGGGCAGATTCCCTTTTTCAGGACTTTGGAACACAAAGACTTCACAGTTTCTTGTCATAATTACCACTATGGACCAAGGATGGATTTCATTTTGGGAAACATGCTGGCTCTGGCTGTCAAGTCACAAAATTTGGAAAATTCGTTTGGTCCCAGATGCTAAGAGTTTTTTTGGTTGCCAAATGCAAAGTGATTTCTTAGTGGAGACAGCTCGATCACACAACCCTGGCTCTCACGCTTGCAAAAGGGCTTACTTAGTTCTTAGGAATTCCAAGTTGCATCATTTAATCAGGGGGAAATCATACTTGTTGGTGCACAAGGAATTAAAAATATGCATGTTCATGCAGCAGCATCTCAAAAGCCATAGCCCACCATCATGGATATGGAGCTTGGAGGGAATGGAAGCCACCCAGGTTCCCTCTCTCCATCCCCATTTTATAGATGAAGAAAGAGGCCCAATGTGATGAAGTAAGGTATACTCAAAACCCATAGGATTATATATTTAGTTTAATAGATGTTTATTAATCAACTGATTGACTTAGAGCTAGAAGAGACCTTAAAGGCAACCTACTTCAACTTCCTTTTCAAACAAAGGAGGAATCAGAGACTCAGAGAAATTAAATGACTTGGCTAAGGTCATAGAGGTAGGAAGTGAGAAATGAGGAATTTAAACTCAGGTTCTCTGACTTCAAATTCAGTTGTCTTTTCATTGTCCAACACTGCTCCTAGACAAGAGATGCATTTCCTTATGGAACTTGAAGGCAAGTTGTCGAGTCTTAACTTTGACAGCTTGTCCATTTCCTTTTCATCCTTACATGTTCAATTCCTTTCTCTTCTCTGTCTAAAGTAATGCTCGGCTGCTACAACCTTTGGCAGAATGCCCAGGCCCTAGGCGGGGGGATTCCCAGGTGCCATTTTGTTAAGAAGGATTAAAGGGAGCAGAGAACAGTCTGTCTTTAAATACTGTCAAGGAGTATGGGTCCCAAAGGGTTGGTGCAGAGAGGTGGCCCAGGCCATGGGATTCTCAAAGTTTCTGGGACAAAGAAAGCTAAAAATACTGGTAGGGGTATGAGAGAGGGAAGAGGGATAACAAATAAATACTTTTACCAGGTCATTTCCAGCCTGTCTCCCATGAATAATGCCTCAACCTGACTCTTCTACCCCTTAACAGGAAAAAGTTAATGGGTCCAGGAGAAGGAAGGGAAAGAAGGGAATGGCAGAAACCAAGGACCCAAAGAATGAATCAACCAACAAGTGTTTATTAAATGCCCATTTTGTGCCAGGCACAGTGGTAAGCCTTTGGGATAAAAAGACTTGAAGAAGGACATAAGAAATGATGGAGCTGAGAATGGAAGTTTGGAGACCTGAGGGTAGCAGCTAATAACTTGAGCAAAAAGAGAATGAAGGGTATAGAATTCAAAAAATTCAGTGATACAAGAAATAAAGGGAAAATTGACTTTAGAGATGGATGAACCTACTGGAGTCATCTAGAGAGAGAGAGAGAGAGAGAGAGAGAGAGAGAAGAGAGAGAGAGAGAGAGAGAGAGAAAGAGAGAGAGAGAGAAGAGAGAGAGAACTGATGCCTTTTCTAGTGTGGAAAGAGAGGGAGGGAAATAACCAATAAATGGGAATTTTGCATCATTGAGAACTATGAAGGGAGTACTTACTAATGAATGATGGGTGGAAGTTGTATTGCAGAGGGTTTAAAAAACAAGGAGAAGTGGGGGCAGCTGGGTAGCTCAGTGGATTGAGAGTCAGGCCTAGAGACGGGAGGTCCTAGGTTCAAATTCAGCCTCAGACACTTCCCAGCTGTGTGACCCTGGGCAAGTCACTTGACCCCCCCATTGTCCACCCTTACCACTCTTCCACCTAGGAGCCAATACACAGAAGTTAAGGGTTAAAAAAAAAAACAAGGAGAAGAGAGGAAATGAAGGAAGCATCAATAGATTTTTCAAAGTGTTTAGTTGAGAGGCAAGTGAGAATTATAGAATGATAGCTATTAGGAATTGGTGGGATATAATGAGGGTTTTTTAAGGATACAGAAAATTTGGGTGTCTTTGTAGATAGCAGGGAAGGAACTTTTAGATAGGAGACAGAGACAGACAGACAGGGGAAGAGAGAGAGAGAGAAAGAGAGAGAGAGAGAGAGAGAGAGAGAGAGAGAGAGAGACAGAGAGACAGAGAGACAGAGAGACAGAGACAGAGAGACAGAGACAGAGAGAGACAGAGAGAGAGAGAGACAGAGAGAGAGAGACAGAGAGAGAGACAGAGAGAGAGAGTCAGAGAGAGAAACAGAGAGAGAGGAAATGAGAGCGGGACAACCTGTTGGAAAAGATAAGAGGGAATGGTATCAAGGATCTATGTAGGGGGGTGGGTTGCAAAAAGGGCCACTTCTTAAAGGAATTCAGGAATTCTTTTTTTTTTTAAAACCCTTACCTTCTGTCTTGGAATCAATACTGTGTATTGGTTCCAAGGCAGAAGAGTGGTAAGGGCTAGGAAATAGAGGTCAAGTGACTTGCCCAGGGTCACACAGCTGGGAAGTGTCTGAGGCTTGATTTGAACCTAGGACCTCCTGTTTCTAGGCCTGGCTCTCAATCCACTCAGCTACCAGATGCCCCCAGGAATTCGGGAATTCTTAAACATGAAAGTGAGACATTTGTGAATAATGGCTAGATCATGGGTATGCTGTCTGTGTGTAGCTGAGGAAGAATAAAGGTGTAAGATATGGAATATGAGAAGAATATTTGAAGGAAAGCCAACTTGCATGTCGAAGCTTTCTAATATGAGAGTTGGAGCTGGCATAGAGAGGAAATTGGGAGCAATCACTGACCTGGGTGAGAAAGGAGGCAGAATTTCTTGGAGGTTGGCAGAAGACGGCCATCAATATCTGACTTGGGTGATAAATTTGGATCACTTGGACCTCAAAGGAGGAACGATTACTGAGAGATGGCGGGAGTAGCAAGAGAAAGCAAAGATTATTCCAACTCCAATAATGGGATGAATGAGTTGTAGAACACGAAAGACGGAACAACCAACACTGGAAAGGATGGCCAGGGATGATGTGGTGTCAGATCTCAGAGAGTGCCAGAAGATGGAAGGGGCAAGACAGGAAGAGTTATAAATGAAAAGTGTGTTAATTATAGAGCTGGAATTCCAAAGGGCACAATGGAAAGACGGTGCAGGCAGATCTGGGGTGGGACATGGGGGAAAGTTAGGGTCAAGGTAGATGAGAATGATGGAGTGGACAGCTGGGGTTTGAGAGGAGGGTTGTATTTTGGCAGTTGAGGGCTTCACATTAGGAATGACGCACACTGTTCCATAATGCACATGCCCTTTCCCCTATTCAGAAAGAAATACAAGATAGCCTTAGAAGAAAAACTTGTCTTTTATTTTTAAAAAGTCATATTTTAACTATGTGATAAAAGCTAAGTAAACAGAAAAAAACCGGTTAAATTTCATGCATATCATTATGGAATGGCACATACTAAGTGCTTAGAAAATACTCTATTTATCTTCTATCTAACTTAGATCTGGAGATGGAAGGACCCTCAGAGACATTTCTGATACAACTCTTTCATTTTAGAAATGAGGAGACTGAGACTCAGGAGAGTCATGGCTTGCCTCAAATCACACATCAGAGCACCAGAGGTGGTGTTAGAGCCTTGGTTCTAGGGGCAGTGCCCTTTCTACCTTATGGAGTGGTTTCCTTAAGAATTGCCTGATGGGACAGCTAGGTAACTCAGTGAATTGAGAGCTGGATCTAGAGATGGGAGGTCCTGGGTTCAAATCTGACTTCAGACACTTCTTAGCTGTGGGAACCTGGGAAAGTCACTTAATCATTCTTACTTACCCCTTACTGCTCTTTTGCCTTGGAACCAATATAAAGTACTGATTGTAAGAAAGAAAGAGTTAAAAAAAAAGAGTTGCTTGACTGAGAAACATAATAATTTCTAACTTGGAAGATTTTCCTTAAAAAAAAAAGTCTTCAATAGCTTTCAAGTTGGACTTCTCTTCTGTCCTTGACTAGATATGTCCAATCAGATGGAAAGGTAATTGCCTCCTGCCCACGTTGCTCAACTTTAATTTGTTAATTTTTACTGTATACAAAAGCCGTAAGAAATTATCTTTCTATTTCCAGGTATTTATTCTCTTCTTCCTTCCTTCCTTCCTTCCTTCCTTCCTTCCTTCCTTCCTTCCTTCCTTCCTTCCTTCCTTCCTTCCTTCTTTCTTTTCTTAACCCCTACTTTCCATCTGAGAGTGAATATTATGTGTTAGTTCCAAGACAGAAGAATGGTAAGGGTTAGGCAATGGGAATTAAAGGACTTGCCCAGGGCCACACAGCTAAGAAGTATCTGAGGCCACATTTGAACCTAGGACTTCTTATTTCCAGGCTTAGATTAGATTCTTTGCTCCTTGTTCCCTTAGTGGCTTTGGACAATGCACTTCCTTTCTCTAGGCTCTGTATTCTGTTTCTGGAAAACAAAAGGGGTTGGACTAGATGGACTATAAGGCCCCTTCCAGCTCAAAGTCTGAATACTGGCATCTTGTGACTTTTTCACCTTTTAAGGTGGCCTTTAGTGTTTATTGGGACCTTATTTCTCCAGGAATTCCTCTACAATAGCAGATAGTGCGTTGTTTTGCTCAGTACTGGAGTATGGAATACTGAAAATTGAGTCAGAACATGTGGATTCAAATCCTGTCTATGACACTTCCCAGCCAGGTGACTTTGGAGTAGCTACTTCATAACATCATAGATTTAGAGCTGAAAGGGATTTTAGAGACCATCAAGTCCAATTTCTTCATTTATAGATGAGGAAATTGAGGTCTAGGGAAGTTAAGTGACTCATCCAAGGTCATACACCTAGACTATCTCAGGTTTTAACCAATGTCTTCTGACTACAAATCCTACATTCTTTCTACTATATCAAGTTATTCTCTCTAAGCTTCAGTTTCCACATCTGTAAAATGAGGAAATTGGACTAGATGGTCTCTGAAGTCCCATAAAGCTTTATATCTAAGGTCTGATGAGTAAAAAGTCTGATGCTACACAGCAAACTGGGGTCAGCCCCATACCCTCCAGGGGCTGGTCCTAAGCTTTTGACTTCCTTAGGTATTGCCCAGGGCTCAGTTACTGCTGGCCCTTTGGCCTGACTTTCATATATTCCTTTTTTAGCTGTCATAAACCTTCCCTCAGAAATGCTTTAATGCAGTCTCTTGACAGAAGAATCTCAAGAATGTTTGTGATCTGTGAGCAATAGTCAGACATCCACCTTCACAGATATCTCTCTCTCTCTCTCTCTCTCTCTCTCTCTCTCTCTCTCTCTCCCCTCTCTGTCTTTCTCTTTTTCTCCCTCCTTTCTCTTTCTTCCCCCTTCCCCTTCTCTGTCCTCTCTCTGTCCCTGTCTCTCTCTCTCTCCCCATTTTCATTTTTCTCAGTGTCTCTTTCTCCCTCCTCTACCTTTCTTTTTTTCCTTCTTTCTGTTTTCCCTCCCTCCCCATCTCTCTCTCACTGAGGCTCTTTCTCCTTCCTCTCTCTGTCTTTCTCTTTCTTTCCCTCCTTTCTCTCTTTCCTCCTCCTCCCCATCTCTGTCTCTTTTCTGTCTGTCTCTCTCTCCATGAAAAGACTTTTTCCATTTTCCTCTTTTTATACTGAATAATTTCACGGCTACTTGAAATCAGTTTCCTAGTGGGCAATTCTCTGGCCCACCCAATAGTTTCAAGGAGTTCCTAGAAGATGCTTTAATGAGACAGACCGACAACAACAATACTAATAATTCCCATTTCAGTATTCTCTATATACTTTTTTTTTTAAATCCTTACTTTCCATCTTGGAGTCAATACTGTGTCTATACACTTTTCTTACAACCTTTAAAGGTTAAAAAAAAAAGCACAATGGGGATTTACATTGGGCATTAAGGTTGGAAAAGTGCTTCACGCATGTCCATTCAGTTGAGCTGGGCAACAACCCCAAGAGCCTGAGACAAGGCTCTTCATCTTCCTCATTTTTCAGGGCAACCTGGGCCTCTTTCCAGGCCTCAGTTTCCTCATCTGTAAAATGGGGACAATAACAACCTCTACCTCCCCAAGTTATGGTGAGGACTAGACAAGATAACACACACACATACACATCACAACATATGTACGATCAAACCATGTACACAGCAGGTTTTACTTTGTTGACCTTGGAAGGACAATATAAATGCTGCCAGCTATCATTATCATCTGCTTCCCAACATATCCCTCCCTCCCCCCCACCCAGGGACCTCTCCTTTAGACCAAAAGATAAAAAAGGAAGAGAAAAACTGTCCAACACACCATCGAATTCTGAAGTGTCCACAGAATTCCACATTCAGAGCCCCCTGGTCCCCACGGTGCCTTCTCATAGCACTTCTTCTGATGAGGTTTCCCTAATTATTTGAGGGCCTCTCTTGGGGTAAAGCGAGGACTAATTTCAAATGGACACACATTTTAGAACATCCTAAGAGGAAAAGCCCTTAAAGGAAGGCAAACCAACACAAGATGTTTTTTCCTTTGCTCTGCCCAGAGAAGGGATGGGAAAATGTGCTAACCCACATGTCTGAAGATCCAACAACAGAATGAAGGGACCTGGAGCCTGGAGGTAGCCATAAGACAATAAAGTGCTCACCATCAGACATCTGTCAGGGTGGAGGTATTCCGAGGTAAAGCCCCCCTAAATCTGAAGCCAGCAGGGACTTGAGACCAGTTTATCTTTTTCTTTCTTTCTTTTTTTTTTTTAATGAGGTAACAACCTCATAAACCTATAATCTCTTCTTTGGGATGATGTAAGACTAGTGAGGAAAAGAGAAAAACAAGGTCGCACCTCTTCCTCCTTCCCCTCCCTCTCCGTCTCTGTTTTCTTCCCTTCCTCTCTCTCCTTCTTTCTCTTCTTTCCTTTCTCTGTCTCCTCTCTCTCCTTCATTTTCCTTCCCCTTCTTTCTCTTTTTCACCTCCCTCTCTTTCCTTCCTCTGTCTCTCTCTCTTCCTCTTTCTCTCTCTTTCCAGCCTATCCCTTTCTCTCTGTCTCCCTCTGTCTCCCTTTTGTGCCTCTCCCTCCTTCTATTTCCTTCCCTCCCTCTCATTCCTTTCTCTTCTTCCCTTCTCTCTGGCTCTCTGCCTGTCTCGGTCTGTCTCTCCTCTTTCTCTCATTGGCCCGAGGTCTTCTTGCGAGAAGTAGACTCTAAAACCCCATTCTGTTTCTGGCCCCAGCAGTAAAGGAAACAGAGTATTGGGTGGTGTTTTTTTTTTTTTTTTTAATGGGCCTGGTTGCATAACTTCTGGGACTTGGGTTTCTACTTGGGGGCTGGAACCGAACTCAAGTTGAACTGGCAGATGGATCCTGCCGCCAGCTTGAGAAAAAGAACCCGTCTCCTTTCCCAGAGCCCAAACACAACATGAAGCTACAAAGAAAACTGCTCTCCGTTTGGATCCATTTATTTATGTAGTTTCAAAGACCTGGTCGGGGTAAACAAACCTCAGGGCAGCCCACAGGCACCGCCCTCTGGCGTAGGTAGACACACTGGCTACGGGGCATGGAAAACCAATTACCTTTGCACTTCTTCTCTTCGGTTTGGTCAGCCTGGGAGCTCGCCACTCCCTGATCGTGGCCATCGCCAGGGTCTAGGTGGAATACTGGGCTAGTCCAAGCTGCTGAAGTCTGGAGACGGGAGGATGGCGGCGGCTCGCTCTTCAGCACCCCGCTGCTGCTCTCTGAGTGGCCCTTCCTATGTAAGCAGTCTTCGGACATTCCTACGAGGCCCCAGGTGTATTCTTGGTCAGGAGGAGGCGGAGGAGGCTTCCGCTTGTCCCATGCTGGAAGGCCATTTTCTGGAGGGTTGACAAACACAAGTTGACATGCTGTTGGCATTGGCAAGATCTCGTTGGGATGCAGGGTGGGGAAACAAGTGGCGTTTCTGCCCTGCTGGGGCCGAGAGCTTCTGAGCTTTGGGGGCTGCCTGCCTGCTACTGTGCTCGACCTACGGATCCCCCTTGTCTGGAGTGCCTGGCAGGGTACCGACTTCCCCTACTGTGCATCCTCTGCCAGGCCCACTGCTGCCACAGTGGCCCCAGGGGCAAG
Organism: Gracilinanus agilis; assembly: GCF_016433145.1. Taxonomy (NCBI): domain Eukaryota; kingdom Metazoa; phylum Chordata; class Mammalia; order Didelphimorphia; family Didelphidae; genus Gracilinanus; species Gracilinanus agilis. Next base: position 1,599 of record NW_025389438.1, on the reverse strand, counting down.
TGGAGGCCAATTTATTGCTTTGCTCGGATGACCATTTGAGGTCTTATGGGTCGAGGCTGGTCGTGAACAATTTCCAGATCCTTAGAACATAAAACAACCCGGCCTCGGCCTTGCTTGACTTGGATCTTATCAGAGGCTGACCTGAGGGACACTCTGTTGCCCAAGTGTGACATGCTGACGTGCACACACTTAGCAGGGCGAGGCGCTACCGTTCTCCCAAGACAGATGCCAAGGCTGGCCCGTGGGAAGAGAACTGTGCAGGACTGGCTCCCAAATAATAGGCTGGGAGTGCCCTCCATGGGGTGGGGGGGAGGAGGCTGAACCCAAATGGCCACATTGGAAATGTTGGTTTTTACCTCATGTTATCTGTTTTTCTCAAACATTCTAAAAATAGAAGTGGAGAGAGGCTGGTGGGGGAGATTAAATAATATGGATTCATTGCAACTGGAAGGACCCTCAGAACTCAGAACCCTCTTCATTCTACATCTGGAGAGACTGAGGCCCAGAGGGCACAGATGACTTCCCTCAGGCCATGTAGGCTGTAGGCATGAAAGGGGAGATTCAAACTCAGGCCATCTGATCCAGCAGTCTTTCCACTGTACCAGGCTAGGAAAATGTGCACTTTTCTCCTCCCTTGAGGTTTCCCAGACCCCTTTCATTGCATGCAGACAAAGCACAGGGGCCACCCCGGCAACACAAGACCCACACTCAGGCATGCAGGCTGGACACACGGATTTTTAGATTCAGCATGCCAGCAGAGGCTTTGCACTGTCCTCAAATTCATAAAGATTAAAAAACAAACCATGGACAAACAAACTGAAGACACAAACCACATACTATACATCGAGGAAGCCACAAACCCAAGTTGTGGGGCTCAAGCTTGTAGGACACTTAGGCAGCCATTGATTTCCCATTACATCCATACGTGAAGGGATTTTCATGCTTCTTTGGCCATCCACGGCTTGGATGTAAAGCTCTCCCTTTGCCGTGAAGTCTAGGATCAGAGGAGGACTGACTTCCCCAAACCCAAGGTACCCACTGAGGTCAGTGACACCTTGTAAATGAAGCCCTCCTTGATTCTTCCAGCTGCCAGTAGGCTCTCTCCCTCTGAACTAATTTTCTATCTATTCTGTATATCCTGATATGACTACAGCCTATTTCTCCCTGATAAGAATGCCTGTCTTCCTTCCTTCCTTCCTTCCTTCCTTCCNTGGGAATTAGAAGACCATTTTTTTTTTTAACCCTTACCTTCCATCAGAAGAGTGGTAAGGGTAGGCAATGGGGGTCAAGTGACTTGCCCAGGGTCACACAGCTGGGAAGTGTCTGAGGCCAGATTTGAACCTAGGACCTCCTGGTCCCTAGGCCTGGCCCTCAATCCACTGAGCCACCCAGTTGCCCCCTAGAAGACCATTTTTTAGAGTAATCTGGGTAAAAAAAAAAAAAAAGAATTATGCTTGTAGCTAGCCTCATCATAAGCTTACGATTTTTAGCCAGGTTTACCCAATAGTCAGGTAGTCTATCATCAGGAATATGCCCCAAGCCTGCCTGCCTGTCTTCCTTCCTTCCTTCCTTCCTTCCTTCCTTCCTTCCTTCCTTCCT
>NW_025389437.1:0-5274 GCF_016433145.1 Gracilinanus agilis | reverse complement strand
ATCTCTGCCCTCCTTAATTTGTTAATATATGCACTCAAGGATATAAATTTCCCCCTGAGTACTGCCTTGGCCGCATCCCACAGATTTTGGTAGGATGTCTCATCATTGTCATTTTCTTCAATGAAATTGTTGATTGTTTCTATGATTCCTTCTTTGACCAATTGGTTTTGAAGAATCATATTATTTAATTTCCAATTAGTTTTTGATTTTCCTGTCCAAGTGCCCTTACTAATTATTATTTTTATTGCATTATGATCTGAGAAGGTTACATTTATTATTTCTGCTCTTTTGCATTTGTTTGCAATGATTCTATGCCCTATAACATGGTCAATCTTTGTGAATGTGCCATGTGCAGCTGAATTCCTTTTTGTCCCTATTTATTTTTCTCCACATATCAATTAAATCTAATTTTTCTAGGACTTCATTCACCTCTCTTACCTCTTTCTTATTTATTTTTCAGTTTGATTTATCTAGATCTGACAGAGGAATATTTAGATCTCCCACTAGTATGGTTTTACTATCTATTTCCTTCAGCTCTGCCAGTTTCTCCTTTATGAATTTGCGTGCTATGCCACTTAGTGCATACATATTGAGCAGTGTTATTTCCTCATTGTTTATACTGCCTTTAATCAGGATGTAATGACCTTCCCTGTCTTTTTTAATCATATCTATTTTTACTTTGGCTTTGTCAGAAATCATAATAGCCACTCCTGCCTTCTTTTTCTCATTTGACGCCCAAAAGATTTTGCTGAAACCCTGAACCTTAAACTTGTGTATGTCCACCCGCCTCATATGTTTTTCTTGTAGACAACATATGGTGGGATTTTGGTTTCTAATCCACTCTGCTATTTGCTTCCGTTTTATGAGCGAGTTCATCCCATTCACATTCAGAGTTATAATCATCAGTTGTGCATTTGCTGACATTTTCAAATCCTCCCCCATTCCTACCCCTTCTCCTTAAACTATTTCCTTTAAAACCAGTGGTTTGCTATTAAGACCCTATCCCTTATCCCCTCCCTTGATTAACTTCCCTTTCTACCCCCTCCCTTATTTTTCCCCACTCTTTTTGTTTTTAAAGGCCTTATGAATTCCCTCCCCCTTCTCCCCTCCCTTTTTTGACCTTCCCACTCCCCTGCTCCCCTTGGTTTATCCCTTCTGACTTTCTCAGTAGGGTTAGATAGAGTTTTTTATCCCAATGGATAATAAAGTGTTAAAGACTTCTTTTTCTTGTTATTATTCTTTCTCTTCTGAACTTCCTGTGAATGAGTAGCCATCATTAGCCCAGCAGCTTCTCAGATTTATCCTCGCGCTCAGTGTCTGTTTGCGGTCTATTGGTTCCTGAGGTCTGAGTTCTGGTTTTTTCCAAGGTCAAGCCCCCTGGTGGACCCCCTTACTTGATCCTCTGCAGGAGGTTCCTTTACAAGTCTCAGGGCGCTGCTTCCACAGTCGTATACCCGTCTGCACTGCTTCTCCACTCAGGTTTTCAGAGCTTTAGTTCCTGGCTGTGTCTGCCTCCACCCACGCCTGCGCCCAGCGTCCACTCTCTGCTCCCGCGCTCAGATTTCACGTGCGTTCTTTGGCTTAATGGGGTCCTAAATCTTGCTGATCTCAGGAACAGGCCCCAGGGCTGCCAATGACTCGATGGGTGCCCCAAACTTGCTCTATTTCTTTTTAGCTGGCTTCAGAGCTCTAGATCTTGTGTGTGGAGGGGGTGGGGGTGGGGCGGTTGCTCAGCCCGCGATTAAGTGAGAGCCCTTTATAGCCTGGAAATGTCTCGATTCCACGTACCTTCCCCGCTGTGCCCTGTTGTGGGGTTCCTCCGTTCGTCTGGACTTGTTTTTATGTCCCCTTGAGGAGTTTTGTGTGTTTCCGTCAGGAGAGGTTAAGAGCTGCTTCTTACTCTGCCGCCATCTTAACCCAGAACCCCTTCAGCGTTTTTAATAGGAATGGATCCTGTATTTTGTCAAAGGCTTTTTCAGCATCTATTTAGATAATCATGTGATTTTTGTTGGTTAGACTGTTGATATGGTCAATTATGTGGATGGTTTTCCTAATGTTGAACCATCCTTGCATTCTTGGTATAAATTCCACCTGATCATGGTGGATGACCTTCTTAATTACTTGCTGGAGTCTCTTTGTTAATATTCTATTGAAGATTTTTGCATCTATGTTCATTAGGGAGATTGGTCAATAGTTTTCTTTCTCTGTTTTTGGTCTACTTGGCTTTGGAATCAGTGCTGTATTTGTGTCATAGAAGGAATTTGGTAGGATTCCTTCTTTGCTTATCATATCAAATAATTTGTATAGTATTGGGATTAGTTGCTCTTTGAATGTCTGATAGAATTCACTTGTGAATCCATCAGGCCCTGGTGATTTTTTCTTAGGGAGTTCTTTGATGGTTTGTTCAATTTCTATTTCTGATAGGGATTATTTAGGTATTCTATTTCTTCTGCTATTAATCTAGGCAATTTATATTTTTGTAAATATTCATTCATATCTCCTAAATTGTTATATTTGTTGCCGTATAATTGGGAGAAATAGTTCTTAATGATTGCCTTGATTTCCCCTTCATTAGAGGTGAGGTCTCCCTTTTCATCTTTAATACTGTCAATTTGGTTTGCTTATTTCCTTTTTCTTATTAGATTGACCAGTACTTTGTCAATTTTATCTGTTTTTTAAAAATACCAGCTTCCAGTCTTATTTATTAATTCCATAGTTCTTTTACTTTTGATTTTATTAATTTCTCCCTTAGTTTTTATATTTCTAGTTTAGTTTTCATCTGGGGATTTTTAATTTGCTCACTTTCTAATTTTTTGAGTTGCATACCCAATTCATTAATCTCTGCCCTCCTTAATTTGTTAATATATGCACTCAAGGATATAAATTTCCCCCTGAGTACTGCCTTGGCTGCATCCCACAGAGTTTAGTAGGATGTCTCATCATTCTTATGCTTTTCAATGAAATTGTTGATTGTTTCTATGATTTCTTCTTTGACAAATTGATTTTGGAGAATCATATTGTTTAATTTCCAATTGGTTTTTGATTTGCCTGTCCAGGTGCCCTTACTAATTATTATTTTTATTGCATTATGATCTGAGAAGGTTACATTTATTATATCTGCTCTTTTGCATTTGTTTGCAATGATTCTGTGCCCTATTACATGGTCAATCTTTGTGAATGTACCATGTGCAGCTGAAAAGAAGGTGTATTCCTTTTTCTCCCTATTTATTTTTCTCCACATATCAATTAAGTCTAATTTTTCTAGTACTTCATTCACCTCTCTTACCTCTTTCTTATTTATTTTTTGGTTTTATTTATCTAGATCTGAAAGAGGAATATTTAGATCTCCCACTATTATGGTTTTACTATCTATTTCCTTCTTGAGCTCTGCCAGTTTCTCCCTTATGAATTTGGATGCTATACCATTTAGTGCATATATATTGAGTAGTGTTATTTCCTCATTGTTTATACTGCCTTTAATCAGGATGTAATGACCTTCCCTGTCTTTTTTAATCATATCTATTTTTACTTTGGCTTTGTCAGAAATCATAATAGCCACTCCTGTCTTCTTTTTCTCATTTGACGCCCAAAAGATTTTGCTCAAGCCCTGAACCTTAAACTTGTGTATGTCCACTCGCCTCATATGTGTTTCTTGTAGACAACATATGGTAGGATTTTCATTTCTGATCCACTCTGCTATTTGCTTCCGTTTTATGAGTGAGTTCATCCCATTCCCATTCAGAGTTATAATTATAAGTTGTGCATTCGCTGACATTTTCGTATCCTCCCCTATTCCTACCCCTTCTTCTTAACCTATTTCCTTTTAAACCAGTATTTTGCTATTAAGCTGCTATCCCTTATCCCCTCCTTTGATTAACTTCCCTTTCTACCTCCTCCCTTGTTATTCCCGTCTTTTTGTTTTTAAAGGCCTAATGAATTCCCTTCCCCTTCTTCTCCCCTCCCTTTTTTGACCTCCCCACTCCCCTGCTCCCCTGGTTTATCCCTTCTGACTTTCTCAGTAGGGTTAGATAAGAGTTTTATATCCCAGTGGATAGTATAGCTACTCTTCCCTCTCCGGGTTGATTACACTGAGAGTAAGGTTTAAATATTACCTCTTGATGCTCTCTTCCTCTCCTACTTATAATAGTATTTGTCCCCTCTCCGTCCCATGCCCTCTTTGCGTGTAATATAATATCCTATTTTTCTTATTCACTCAAGTTTCTCTTGGTGTCCCCTACTATTCACCCCCCTCTTTCCCACCCCCCATATCATCTTAGATTATTTAGTATTCCACCCTCTCCCTGTGAATTATTCTTCTGATTACTATAATAGTGAATACTATAATGATGAATAGAGTTCACTACCGAGAATTATACATAGTATTTCCACATAGGAATACAGATAATTAGATCTTACTGAGACCCTTAAAAAGGCAAATTTAAAAGTTATGCGTTTTCTTTCTTTCCCCTCTGTTTCTTATTTACCTTTTCATGTTTCTCTTGATTTTTGTGGTTGGATATCAAACTTTTCATTTAGCCCTTGTCTTTTCTGTGCAAATACTTGGAAATCTTCAATTTTGTTGAATGCCCATACTTTCCCCTGCAAGTATATAATCAATTTTGATGGGTAGTTGATCCGTGGTTGCAGGCCCAGCTCTCTTGTCTTTCTGAATATCATATTCCAAGCCTTGAGGTCTTTTAGCGTGGAGGCTGCCAGATCCTGTGTGATCCTGATTGGTGCTCCTTGATATTTGAATTGTCTCTTTCTGGCTTCATGTAAGATTTTTTCTTTTACTTGGAAGCTCTTAAATTTGGCAATTAAATTCCTGGCCGTTGTCTTTTCTGGGTCAAGTGTCGAGGGTGATCTATGGATCCTTTCAATGTCTATATTGCCCTCTTGTTGTAGGACTTCAGGGCAATTTTGCTGAATAATTTCTTTTAGTACGGAGTGTAGGTTTCTATTAATTTCTGGTTTTTCTGGAAGACCAATGATTCTCAAATTGTCTTTTCTAGACCGGTTTTCTTGGTCTGTCACTTTCTCATTGAGATATTTCATGTTTCCTTCTATTTTTTCAGTCTTTTGACTTTGTTTTATTTGTTCTTGTTGTCTTGAGAGATCATTAGCTTCTAATTGCTCAATTCTAGCCTGTAGGGACTGGTTTTCGGCTCTAATCTTTTGTTTTTCGGCTCTAATCTTTTGGTTTTCGGCTATGATCTTTTGGTTTTCGGCTATGATCTTTTGGTTTTCGGCTATGATTTTTTGGTTTTCCTTTTC
>NW_025389436.1:0-7840 GCF_016433145.1 Gracilinanus agilis | reverse complement strand
TTAGAGGGAACAGTGACAAACTGTATAGAATGAAATGTCAAAATATATATATATATAAAACACTTCATTATCTCTAGTACATTCTAGCAAAATTTAGTTTACCAAATTATCTCTTTTGTCTCTTTTACTTATCTTTATCTAAAGTCATGATTGTTTCCTTTGATTTTTTTATTTCCGCTGAAGCATATTAAATTGTGTTCCAGCCCCTTATTTTAACTCTGTGTATGCCTTTCTGTTTCAAATGTGTTTCTAGTAAAATAACATATTCTGATCCTGGAAGAGGTGTGGTTATTAACTCTCTTGGTCTTTGCTCTGATCTTTACCCAAGAAGGGCTCCTCATACCCTATAGTCTAAAGGACTAGTGCTTCTCTTGGTCATGAAACTTGAACAAGGGACCCTGCTTCTCTGTGACCAATGAACCATCAACACTTTTTTCTCCCTTGGACCTTTGACCCATACATCTCTAGGCTGAGTGCTCCACAAATTGCTGTTACTTCCACCCTAATATTTCAAATCTCTCTTGGGGACCTCTTGAGTTTTTTTTGGTAGAAAAAAATATCTCATTCTGACCTTTTCTTGGCTTTGCTACTCCAAAATTGGATTTGAAACATTATTTTAAAATTATTTGGAAGGGAATATGGAGAGATTTCAGCTGGGCTTCTGTCTCTAATCTGCCTTCTTAATCCCACAAATAAAAATTTTTATTAGTCTACTATAGAGAAGTTGACTATATCAAAATTTGTGTCTCTCAACATCAGTACCAAGAGGAGAATAAAAAATGTGGTCCATCATTTACATTTTTCTGTCTCCATGGTGCAACATCCAAACTTCTATAATGATATAAATGATCTATTTTATTTTTCATTCTTAATTCAGATGTTTTGGTATTTTAAAAAATAGTGGTCATCACCACTGAAGTTCCACTCTGCTGTCACACCTAGTGTGAGGGTGACAGACACCGAGGTCTCAAAAGCTATGTCTCTGAAATGTGAGCTTTGAAAAATCATACATTCATATATTCAACAAGCCTTTATTGAATGCCTCCTATTGCTAGGTGATGAAAGTAGACAAAAATGAAACTCCTTGGATCAAAAAAAATCTATTTTATGAGGAAACAACATGTACCCATATAAGTAAATATAAATATGTATGAAGTAAATATAATGTAACACAAAGGTAAATTAAATACTCTGAACTAAGTGTAATAGAGTAGTTTCTTCTCATTTAGGAGGTGGTCTTATGGAAAAAGTATCCTTTAAAATTAACTAATGAACAGATAAAATTAACTAATGAGACAGTTAGGGATTCTAAGAGGAAAGTAAGCTTTCAATCCAAGGAATCTGTGAAGAACTATGAGGATGAATAAGGTGCATCTGCTCTTGGATTACTGCATTTTCTAACTTAAAGAAAGATAATGGTATAATAAAATTTTAAAATGTCAATCAGAAGTGTGGGAAATGAACTACCTAGACCAGGGGTCAGCAATGTATGGCTCTTTCTGCAGGAGCCATAAAGTCAATTTTTTTTCAGGCGCTGTTACAGGAGCGCACACTGTGAGCACTGTACGGCTCTCATGAAATTACATTTTAAAAAATGTGGCGTTTATGTCTCTCATGGCCAAAAAGTTTGCCGACCCCTGACCTAGACCAAAGAACAACCACAACGTTGTCAAAAAGATTCTTTCATGACAGTGAAATGATCTTGTCAACAAAAGTAGTGCTAAGACCTATTTTGGCTACTTCTTTGACAGCCTTTCCCTGAAAAAAAAAATCCTCTGATGCCTCTTTCTTCTTCTTTTTTTTTTGAAATGTTTGTGTTTGTGGATGATTAAGTTCACAATAAAAATACATTAAAAAAACAAATCATGGGATGATATAAATATGCAGAAGAAAGTAACACAATTAAAAATAACTATAATAGGGTAGGGAAGAATTATTGTTAAAAGAGCATCTGGAAGAACTGAGTCATGGTGAGAGATGGTAAGGTTGCCAGATTCCTCTTCAGAGAAGTAGTCTGCAAGAAAGTTGTATACCTGCAAAACTGGGTCAGATGGATGAATAACTTTTCTGTTACATACTCGATTGGGGTGTCTACATGATATTATTGTGAGAGAACATTTCTACAATAGAGTAACAAGGGCTAACATCTACTTTAAAGAATTGTTGTTAAGGAAATGTTTTGCAAACTTTAAAGACATATAAATGGGAAGTATAACTATTGTTAATGTTCCCCTTTCTGGAATGTTTATTTGTTGAATAAAAATTCTTAAAAGATTGAATTTTCATTGAGTTCTTAAAACCTTCAACAGTTTAACTGAGAAACTTGCTGATTTGGAGTTACATGTAGGGGTAAAAAAATAAGATTTTTTTCCATCTCTAGTTAAGATCTTCTTCACTTCTCCTTGACTGTTGTACTAGGTTTCTATCTGATCTCCCTAATTCATATCTCTCCCCATTTGAATCTATTCTTCAGTCAATGAACAAGCATTAATTAAGTTCCTACTATATGATGGCATTAAGTTAAGTGTTAGTGATACAAAGAAAGGTCAAAATATAGTACCTGCCATCAAAAAGTTCATTTTCTGATAGGAGACAATATGTAAACAACTACATTGCATACATATAAGAAATATACAATTTAGTTGGAAGTCTACTTCAGAAAAAAGGCATTAGATAGGGAGTGAGCAGTGAGAATCTAGAAAGAGGTCATGTAAGAGGTAAAAACTAAATGTCAAAGGAGTCTAGTTAAGTCAGGGGCCAGAAGTGAGGAAGAAAAAGATTCTAGATTCTAGGGGATTTTTTTTCCCTAAAAGTCAGATATAACAAAACCAAGTGGGCTTTAATAGCACTTTATTACTTCCAAAATCAGAAAAAAAAAATCTGTTTAACACAGATGAGAAACTAAGACAAACAAGCTTAAGTGACTTGGCCAGGGTCACTCAGACCAGGTTTGAACTTGTGGAAATGAGTCTTTCTAACTCTGGGCCTCGCTCTCTATCCACTGAACTATACCTATCAACAAAAATAAATTACTTTTAGCATCAAATACAGATTCTTCAGTTCAATATTTAAAGCTCTTATTACCTGACCCTTTCAACATTTCCAGTCTTTCTAACACTTAATTTTCCTGGATTACTTTCTATTCCTCCAAACATACCAATTCTCATTTCTTTAACTTTACACAAGCTATCCCTTATCCTGGAATGTATGCTCAACCCCCCCCCCAACTTCTGCCTCTTAATTTCCCTGGCTTCCTTCAGTGATTGAGTACAAAGCCTACTTCTGCAGAATTCTTTTTCATTCCCCTTCAGAAGTTGTTGCTCCCCTTTTTCCTTTTCAGATTGTCTTCTATGTTTTCTGGCTATATTTTGATGTACCTAATTATTTGTTTGTTGCTTCTTCCTAAGAATGTAAGCTCCTTGGGGTGGGGGTAGGCTGTTTTTTGTGTTCATTTTTGCCTTTCTATGAATTCTCAAGACTTAACTCACTATCTACTTTGATATAACACATTAAAACAGCTAAATATGCTTTTAATGTATATACATATATATGGAAATTTTCCTGTAACTTTTTTCAGAATTAAAAATATATATATGCCTTGAACAACTATTAAAAATGCCTTAAAACTGGAGTAAGAGGAGAGAGTGACTCAGACAGCACAGCATCTATGAGAACTGGCAGAACTTAGAGTAGCCCAACATGGTAATTCCACCAGAATGAATGAAACTGCAGAAGAGGAACATGTCCAACCTGAGCCACTCCACACAGGTAGAGGGGCCAGAAAAGAGAGAAAACCTACAAATTCTCACGTGGTAACAGAGTCCTGAGGCCACAAGGGAACATTAAGAGGAAACTGGACTTTCAGGACCCCACTCACACCAATGTGGCAGCAGAGTACCTGAGTCAGTAGAGCCCAGGCCATTTAGCAGGGGCAGGGAAGCATCAGAGCAGGGACCAACTCAGTCCATGAAACAAAAGGAAAACTGGTAGAAAAGGGTGTAGAATATAGCTGGACAAAACGGCTACAAACCTCCTCAGAGGAATCCAACAAGACTACCTCCTCAACAGACATACTTTGAAAAATAAGGGCAGCCATTCTTAACCCAAGTACTAGAAAAGAGTATAAGCTTGGAGCACTGCATGACAGATAGATACATGATCAGAAAAAAAAAAAGAAAGAAAAAACTAGAAAATTGAGCAAAAGACAAAACAACAAACAAACAAACAAAATAAACTCCTGACCTTAGAAAGTTACTTGAGTGACAGGGAAAATCAAAACACAAACTTAGAAGAGGGCAACAATGCAAAAAAGGAAACATGTGAAACCTCAAAGGAAATAGAAAAAGAACGTCAGACCTCAAAAGAACTTGAAAAGAAATTTAAAAACCAAATAATAAGAGAGTTGGCAAAAAGAAATCCAAAAGAATGGTGAAAAATTCATTGCAGAAATTAATTTTTTAAAAACTAGAAAGGGCCAAAAATAAAGTGAGGTACAAAAGTTCCTTGAAGAAAACAACTCTTTAAGGAATAAAATGGACCAAATGAAAATGGAGCTTTAAAAAAAAACACAAAAAAACTATTGAAGAAAACAGCTTTTTAAAGAGTGGATTGGAAAAGGAAAAACAAAAACTTAAGGAAGAAAGTATCTCCCTAAAATTTAGATTTATACTAATAAAATGAAATCATAAGACATCAGGAAACAATAAGACAAAATAAAAAAAAAATTAGAACAGCAAGAAATCTAAAATACCTCAATTGAAAAACAACTGACCTTGAAAATAGGTCCAGGAGACATCACCTAAGAATCACTGGAATACCTGAAAGCCATGATCATAAAAAAAGTCTGAACACTACATTACAAGAAGTCATCATGGAAAAGTGCCTTGATATCCTCAAAAAAGAGGGAAAAATAGAAATTGGAAGAATCCACCAATCACTTAATTAAAGAGACCCCAAAACAAAATACTCAAGGACTATTGAGGCCAAATTCCAGAACCTCTGGTACAAGGAAAAAGTACTATAAGCTGCCAGAAAATAAGAATTCAAATATTGAGGAGTAATAGTCAGAATTACACAGGACTTAGCAGCTCCTATATTAAAGGACCAGAACGCATGGAATATGATATTCTGAAGAGAAAAAGATCTTGTGAAAAGAGAATTCTTTACTCTTTGTCTATTCTGAGTTTACACTTTTAAAAGGGAATTCTTTATTCTCTTTGCCTAGATGGAGTTAACACTTCCACTTAGTGAATTCATACACTACTTAGTGCTAGGTGTGAAGCCAGCAAGATACTTAGAGAGCTCCACTTTTTTTCTAACCTAAACTTAAGCCATGAACTGTTCAATCAGGAAACAGTGAGCCCTTTTGATGAGAAATTGATGTAAAGAAGGTATGAAGTCCATCCCACACACACTTCCCCTTGGGCAGTGCTAGACAATTTGGAAACTGTGATTGGGCTCTGTGAAAAGGGGAAGAGACAAGAAATCACCCTGAACTCAGTCTGAGGAGAGGGCCTTGGAGAAAATTGTCTGAAGAGATTGTCTTCTGGATATAGCCTTCTCACTGGGGAGGATTTTTCCCCTTCAACTTGACCCTGGAGGAGCTCTGGCTGAGGACTGCTTTCTATTAGTACTACCACATGGGTGAGTGAAAAAGACTGATTTCCTTTACCTGACTTGTTCTGGAGGTACTAGCGTCCAGAGAGGCCCCTCATCTTAAAGGAGGTCTCGTGGCTAACTTACCTCTGGGGCCCCCTTTACACGGGCCTTTGAAGCCCTGCCTGGTTCAGATCAGGCTGGAATAAATATCTACTCTCTCTCTTATTTTCTTACTTTCACCTTGCTTTTATAAATGAACTACCATAAAAAATCATTTGGGATTGAGTAATAATTCCTGGTGACCACACTCTTATAAATTTAGTCCAACTCTTTTTTAAAATTTTAACCCCTTACATTTTGGCCCTTACATTTTAGGACTATAATTTAGAATAACATACTCAGCAGAACTGAACATAATCCTCCAGAGAAAAAGATGGTGTTTAATGAAGCAGAAGAATTTCAGATGATCTTGATCAAAAACTAGAGTTAAAGAGAAAATATGATGAAAAAATTCAACACTCAAGAGAAGCATACAAAAGCAAAGTGAAAATTAAAGGGTCTTAATAAGGTTGAATTGAGCATATTCATACCTGGACAGCTGTTAATTGAAATAATTAAGGTATCTATGATACTTGGGAAAAATAAAATACTTATAATATGCAAGATATCTAAAGTACCAAAGATACTTAAAAGGGTAATGAAAAGGATTATATATAGAAAGAAGGAAGTTAAATAAAATAGGCTAAAATGTAAAAAAAAGTTTGAAAAAAAGGAAAATACAAAGAGTAGAGAAAAGGAAAGTTAGAAGGGGTAAACTACTCATTAATAGGTACATAAGAGGCAAATACAGTGGAGAAGATTGGAAGGAGGTATCTATGCTTTAACATTACTCTCATCAGAACTAGTTCAAAGTTGGAATAACATTCATACTCAAACAGCTACAGAAACCTATCTTACCCTATTGAGAAGTTGGAGGGTAAGGAGAATAAGTGAAGGGAAGGCAGTCATTGAAAACAAAATATCTGTGAACAGGGAAAGGCTAAAAGGAAAGAGAAGAATAGACATGGGGGAAATAAGATAGAGAGAAACAAACAATTAGTAATCATAATAGTCAATGTGAATGGGCTGAAATCACTCATAAAATGGAAAAGGACAGTGAAGTGGATTAAAAACTAGAATACTGCACTAAGCTCTTTATAAGAAACACATTTAAAACAGGGAGACACAAAAAGGAAAAATAAGATGCTGGAGCAAAATCTATTTTGCCTGAGATAAAGTGAAAAAGCAGAGGTAGTAATCATGATCTCAGACAAAGCAAAAGTAAAAATAGATCTAATCAAAAGAGATAAGGAAGAAGATTACATCATAATAAAAGGCACCACAGACAATGAAACAATATAAATATTAAATATATATGGACCATATGACACAGCATCCAGATTCCTAAAGGAAAAGTTACATGAGTTACAGAGGGAAATAGATAGTATATTGCCTATTACTAGTGGTGGACCTCAACCTTTTCTTCTAAGAAGTAGATAAATCCAACCAAAATATAAACAAGAAAGAAATTAAGGAGATAAATAGAACTTAAGAAAAATTAGAAATGATTGGAGAATGGAATAGAATGGAAATAGAAAAAGGATAAGCCTTTTCCTCAAAAGTACATAGCATCTTTACAAAAACTGAACACATAATAAGGTATATAAACCTTACATCCAAATGTGGAAAAGCAGGAATAGTAAATGCATACTTTTCAGACCATGATCCAAAAAAAAAAAATGAAAAACAAAACAAAAGGTAGCAGAAATGCTAAATATTTATTGGAAACTAAATTATCTTATCCTAAAGAATGACTGTGTCAAAGAACAAATCATAGAAACAATTGACAGTTTTATTAAAGAATATGAAAACAAGGAAACAACATTTCAAAATTCATGGTCTGCAAAAAAATATTTATGTGATGTAGACAAACTTGTACTTAGGGGATAATATGTATCCATAAATGCTTACATTAATAAAGAATTGACCACAGAATTGGACATTCAACTAAAAAAAAACTAGAAAAAGATCATATTAAAAATCCCAAATTTAAAACCAAACTGGAAAACCTGAAAATCCAGGGAAAGATTATTAAAACTGAAAGTAGAGAGAGAGAAAAAAAGAAAGAAAGGAAGGAAGGAAGGAAGGAAGGAAGGAAGGAAGGAAGGAAGGAAGGAAGGAAGGAAGGAAGGAAGGAAGAAGG
>NW_025389435.1:0-5843 GCF_016433145.1 Gracilinanus agilis | reverse complement strand
CCATTGCTGGGTTTGTACCCCAAAGAGATCATAGATAAACAGACGTATGAAAATATTTATAGCTGCGCTTTTTGTGGTGGCAACAAATTGTAAAAGGAGGGGATGTCCTTCAATTGGGGTATGGCTGAACAAACTGTGGTATATGCGGGTGATGGAATACTATTGTCCTAAAAGGAATAATAAACTGGAGGAGTTCCAGGCGAACTGGAGAGACCTCCAGGAACAGATGCAGAGCGAAAGGAGCAGAGCCAGAAGAACATTGTACACAGAGACTGACATACTGTGGTAAAATCGAATGCAATGGGCTTCTCTACCAGCAACAATGTAATGACCCAGGACAGCTCTGAGGGATTTATGGTAAAGATGCTACCCACATTCAGAGGAAGGACAGCAGGAGAGGAAACATATAAGAAAAACAACTGCTTGAACTCAAGGGTCCAGGTGGATGTGATTGAGGGTGTGGTCTCGAAACTACCACACCAATGCAACTACCAACAATTTGGAAATTGGTCTTGATCAAGGACACATGACAAAACTAGTGGAAATGCGCATCGGCCATGGGTGGGGAGAGTGCAGGGAGTTGGGGGTGAAGGGGATAGGAGGAGCATGAATCAGGTAACCATGTTAAAAATGTATATTAATAAATGTTAAAAAAAAACTATATGGTACTGACTTAGACATAGAAAGGTGGATCAGTGGATTAGATTTGGGGTTAATGACCTCAGCAAAAATTTTTTTGATAAACCCTATAATCCCAGCTTTTGGGACAAGAACCCACTATTTGACAAAAACTGCTGGTAGAATTGGAAAACAGTATGGAAGAAATTAGGCTTAGATCAACATCTTACACCCTATACCAAGATTAACTCAGAGTGGGTAAATGAATTAAATAGAAAGAGGGAAATCATAAACAAATTAAGTAACCATAGAATAGTATATCTGTCATGTCTATGGGAAAGAAAGCAATTTAAGACCAAGCAAGAGATAGAGAACACTACAGAATGTATATTGAATAAATATGATTATATTAAATTAAAAAGTTTCTGTGTAAACAAAACCAATGCAACCAAAATTAGAAGGAAGGCAACAAATTGGGAAAAAATTTATAATGAAAATATTTGACAATGATCTCATTTCTCAAATTTAAAAGGAGCTAAGTCAATTGTACAAAAAATCAAGCCATTCTACAATTAACAAATAGTCAAGGGACATGAATATAGATGGATTTCAGATAAAGAAATCAAATCAATAAGCACATGATGAAAAAGTGTTCTAGATTTCTCATAATTAGAGAAATGCAAATCAAAACAGTATTGAGGTACCACATTACACCTAGCAGATTGGCCAATATAATAGTAAAGGAAAAGAATAAATGTTGGAGGTGATGTGGCAAAATTGGGACACTAATGCATTGCTAGTGGAGTTGTGAATTAATACAGCCATTCTGGATGGCAGTTTGGAATTGGGCACAAAAGGATCTAAAAGAATGCATACCCTTTGATCCAGTCATACTACTGCTGAGTTTATGTCCCCAAAAGACAATAAGGAAAATATCTGTACAAAAATATTCATAGTCACGCTGTTTGTGATGGCAAAAAAATTGGAAAATGAGGGGGTGTCCCTTGATTGAGGAATGGCTGAACAAATTGTGGTATATGATGGTGATGAATTACTATTGTGATATAAGGATTGATGATCTGGAAGCTTTCTATATGAAGTGGGAGAACCTCAATGAACTGATGTAGAATGAAATGAGCAGAACCAGAAGAACATTGTACACAGAAAGTGAAACACTGTGGAACAATCCAATATAATGGACTTTGCTACTAGTAGTAATGTAACAAGTCAGGGCACTCCTGAATAACATGTAAAAGAATGCTATTCACATTGAAAGAAAGAACTATGGGAGTAGAGATGCAAAAGCAAAAAATTGACATCACTTATCACATGTATATGTGGGTTTGTGATATGGGGTTTAGGCCTTAAAAAATTGCTCCATAGCAAAAATGAATAATATGGAAATAGATATGAAGTGAAAACATTTATGCAACCCAGGGGAATTACTTGTTGACTCTGGGATGGGGGAAGGGAAGAGGGGAAGAAAAGAAAATCAATTATGTAAATGTGGAAAAATATCTTAAAAAACAAACAAATAAAATTTAAAAAATAAAATAAGTTAATGATGGGAAAAAATTTAAAAAATATAAAAAAATAAATGAAAGTAGTAGGAGGGATGAGTCTGTTGGAATTCAGGAAGGATGATTTTTTTTAATGTAAGGATGCCAGCCCTTCCAGTGTTTAGCTCACCTTTAGAATATAGTGCTAATCTTGGAAAGTAGTGCAATGTGGTCTAGATATATGTACAGCTATTCAGACCAAGGAGGATCAGGAAAATAACTCAAAAGAGGGAAATAATTGTGCTTTGATAATGAAGAGTTGTTCCAGCATTAGTACCCAGCATTAGTTCAAGTTAATTATCATTTATGGTAAATCCTTTATGTTCCCACAGTTGCATGTCTGTCAAGCAATTGTAAAGGTGGATACAGAACTCAAGGAAAGCCTAAAGGAAAGGGTTCATTTACTGATTAGATATGAGAAAGAATAGGTAGAAATGAATGATGGCTTCAAATTTCCAAGTCAGGGAGCCTGGGAAAAAAGGAATTACTTTTGCTTGTTTCATATTTATAGAAACTTTTTTCTATTTAAAATGTTTAAAATTACATTTTTATGAATCAAATGCATATTTCTCTCCTGCTTGGCAATATTCTATGTATACTATTAGTTTCTTAATATTTGAATGCATGAGCTGTTAAACTATTTTTATCATGTTTAAAAGATTTCACATTTCTTTACTGAAAAATGATGTACCATAAATATGAAAAATAATTTTTAAACTATGGAAATTATTAGGCACAGAAATGAGATATTTGACACTAAGTGATGATCTAAGCTCATTTCAATTATGGTGTAAAGAGATAGAATAAAGTAATAATTGTTGCTTATTAATTTAAAATAGGGATCAGAGAAAGGTAGCATGCAGAGAGTTCTAATTAACCTTGCAGTGCAGAAATGTTATAACTTTTGGCTTTTCAAAAAAATGTAATTGGCCAGTAGATTCCTATTCCTGTGATTAAATGAAATAAATTATTAGTGATTTCACAAAACTGAGGTCAGAATGCTGATTTTTTTAGCCTACAGTATCATTTGCTCATAGGTTTAAAGGAATAGAGCACATGTTTCTTAGACATATTCATCCACAGCAACTTTTGATTTATGACTGAATTTGTGATCAGGGAATTAAAAAATTAGATGAAATTTCAAAATATAGTGGGTATTTGGAGCATTCCCAGATCACCCAAGATGGAGGTATCCAAGTGAAAAAATGCAAAGTATCTGCTTCTGAATGAAAAAAAGGGACTAATAAAGCTGTGGTATTATGCAATGGCCTACCATGTGGCTGGGAGCAGCCTTTTACCATTGCATATACTGCTGAACCTACATCTCTAAAAGTATCAGATTGTAATATTTTCACACTCCCTCTTTACTGATCCAGTGGTAAAGAACTTATTCACATATAGAGACTGGATGCAATAACTGGAGAAGTGCCTGAGAGACCATGTCACCTCAAGAAATAGCTTGGGGTTTTGGTCTTTAGTCTTTTGGATTCTTTGTCCTTTTCAGTTACTAGATACAGGGAATAGAAGTCTAAACTTCTTGAATGCCCTTTTGTCCCATTCTCCTCTAGTATTTAAATTGGGAATATGAGCATTATCTCAGGATCAAAACATTAAGAAGCTTAACCCCTGATCTTTGCATTCCTAAAGACATGAAAATTAAATATATACTTATTAAAAAAATAAACCTAGGAGACTGAGCCATGAGGATTATAGAACTCAAGAATTCCAAACCTCCTATTATAACCAGGCTACCATGGATATCTTGAGTAATCATGATCTCAGGATTTTAAACCAAGGACTTGAATCTGATGTTTCCAATGCAAAATAAGAACTTTTAAACTGCGAATCTAATCTTGTTCCCCTTCCCAGGGACCAAAGTTGTATAGAAAAGGATTATATTCATGAAGCATGTGTGTGTGCGCTATTTGTATGTTTTCTCTTGTTATAACTTTGGAGTAAATTGCCAAACTTATTATAAATGTCTAGTGATTAAATGAAATTGTTATGTTTTGACCCTCCAGAATTGGGAAGCATGATAGAGGGGAACTCTAACTAGTGGCAGAGGAAGAAGATTCTCTTAACTACCTCAGGGCATTAGAGAACCTACTGGTAGGAGATGATGGTTGCAAGCCTTCATGCATTAGGGGTCAGAGAATCAATACTCTTTTCTGTAACTTAAAATAGTAATGAACTTAAGTTAACCAAACATTTAATTTTCAAAGGTTAATATATCCCCAGAAAATTCTACTCAGCACCTTTACCCACCTCATCCTATTTTGCTTTTGTATAGTTCCTATTCATTCTTTTTAACCTGTCAGGCACTATGGCTAATTTTATCAATGGCTCAGACAATATAAGCATTTACCTGCCTACAGCAAATTCAGTTAGTTTTGACACCTATAATAAAGCACTGTTTCTCAGCTATTGATCATTGGTCCAGCATAAATGTGCAGTGAATTGTTACTGTTCTGCAAAAACTTGTAATATCTTTTCTCCTGAAAACTTATAAAGTTGTTGACGCAGAGTTTTTTTTTTTAATGGAAAGGATACTTGACTCAGTGGAAACCAGGAAACCTTAGGGACCTCAGAAATCACTGATTCCAAACTCCTGCATTTTACAAATGAAGATACCAAGTTTCCAGGAGTTAAATAATGTACCCAAAGTAACATAGATATTAAATATCAAAGTTAGGATTTGAACTCAAGACCTTGGACTCTTAAGACCATATGTTTTACATTACAACCTTTCCTCTGATTTAAATTCCTGACTTTAACAATTTCTGTCTGGCCTTTGGTTTGTCACTAAGCTTTTTGAGACTCAGTTTCCTATAAAATGTGGATATAATGAAGCATATTATAGCTACCTCAGAAGGCTTATTGTAAGGAAAGTATTGAAATTATGTAATATGAATGGTTGTTGTTCTCATTAAAATTACATGTAAGATGATCCCTCATCTTATTTCATTGAATCTTTCTTTCAGTCCTGATTTCCTTCTCCTGGGCTCCAAGTCCCCACATGCTGAGCTCATGAGAACTGAGCATAACTAAGAATTTTTATGCCCAGGGCAAATGCAAAAATTGGAGCCTAGACTAAGTGGCAAAAACCTTATCCTTAGTTGAGAGGCTAAGACATTGCCACTGGTGGGGAAGGCAAGTGACTTCAGAGATATGTAGAGTGGAAAGGAGAAAAGGAACCTCATCTAGCCCACTATTTGGTAATTTCTTATTTTTAACTAGTCATTACTGCTAACTAGGTGATAAATTCTGAGGTTTAAACACTGTTATGGATGACCAAGCAGTCTTGGATAATTTTTAAGAAATTTTATGAAGTTTTGTATGTCTATCTATCTCTTTAGACATGCATACACACACTCATATGTATGTATATTGTTGAATTGTTTCCATTATAGTCCTACTCTTTCTGGTCCCAATTGGGGTTTTCTTGGCAAAACTACTGGAGGGATTTATTTTACGGATGAGGAAAATGAGGCAAACAGGATTGTAACTTTTTTCAAGGTCATCTACAGCTAGTGTTGAAGACTAGATATGAACTCCTCAAAGTGAATCTTTTTGACTCCAGACCTGGCACTTTATCATTTATCTACTATGTCTGCCACCAAGCTCTCTCTCTCTCTCTCTCTCTCTCTCTCTCTCTCTCTCTCTCTC
>NW_025389434.1:0-5458 GCF_016433145.1 Gracilinanus agilis | reverse complement strand
AAAATTTATCTTAAAGCATTTTTTCCATAGTTACTTGATTCATATTCTTTCCCTCCCCTCTCCTGGAACCAACAAGCAATTCCATTGGATTATACATATATTATCATTCAATATTTTTTCCATATTATTCATTTTTGTAATAGAGTAATCTTTTAAAACCAAAACCCCACATCCTATATCCACATAAACAAGTGATAAATCATGTTTTCTTCTGGATTTCTACTCTCACAGTTCTTTTTCTCTATGTAGATAGCATTCATTTTCATAAGTCCTTCAGGGTTGTCCTGGATCATTGTACTGCTATTAGTAGCAAAGTCAATTACATTTGATTGAATAACTGTCATTTTCATCAATCTCATGGA
The DNA here is from genome assembly GCF_016433145.1 of Gracilinanus agilis. NCBI lineage: Eukaryota > Metazoa > Chordata > Mammalia > Didelphimorphia > Didelphidae > Gracilinanus > Gracilinanus agilis. The sequence goes on along the minus strand of NW_025389434.1, from coordinate 5,096 downwards.
TGGAAGGTAGAACTTCAGGATTTTTTAGATATGTATTTTTCTATTTATTTGTGATTTTGAGCATTTTTTACTATTGGCTATTTTTTACTATTCCTACAGATTTTCTTGTAACTGAAAACAGTTTGGACTTTTTCTTTTTAAAAATGTCTCTTCCTATCCTTTGACCATTCATCTATTCTAGAATGTCAAAGCATGTACTTGCAAGGTGAATAATCAAGATTAATTACCCATCGTGTGTGTGGCACAAGAGCAAAGGTAAGTAACCCATTGGTATTCTGACCAAGCAAGCTAACCAGCCATAGACAGTAGGAAAGTTCTATATCAGTGGCTCTCAAACTTTTTTGGCCTACCACCCCCTTTCCAGAAAAAATATTACTTAGCGTCCCCTTGAAATTATGAAATTATTTATTGAACTCAGAATAGCATGTAGTACAAAAAAAGTGTGGCCATCACTGCCTCCCGGGATTGCTGCAGCACCCACCAGGGGGCGGTGACATCCACTTTGGGAATCACTGTTCTACATGTACAATCATCAGTGGCAGTGTCCATATATTTTGTTCTTTGCTTTGTTCTTTGCAAACCAAAAAAGCAACATGGTCATAATGTTAGAGTTAGAGCCTGGAAGACAGACCTGTTTTCAAATCCTACCTCTGATATTTATCAGTCGAATATTTGCAGGAATGGGCCTCATTTTTCTTACCTGGAAAACTGGAAGATATTTATAGTTGCCTGGATTGTTGTGAACTACAAATGGCATAATGAATTTAAATGCCTCATTATTGTGTCACTTCTTATCTTTTTTTCTATGGAGTTCATAGAATAGTCTGAGGACAAACCACTATCTGATTCTTTATCCATTATTATCTATTATTCTTTAGTATTTGATCTGCAGGGGATTATGAAGGTGGATAAAATGGCCACTTTTGATTTGAAAAAGAATACTAGGATATATGCTCAGCTATAGCCCTACTGGAGAGCATCTGGGTGGGTTGGGACTCAGGAAGACTTGTTTACATGAGTTCAAATCTGGCTTCAGACACTTATTGCTGTGTGATCCTGGGCAAGTCATTTAACCCTGTGTGCCTCAGTTTCCTCATCTGTCAAATGAGCCATTAAGGAAATGGCAAACCATTCTAGTATTCTTTCTTACCAAGAAAAACTCAAATGGGATCATGATGAAAGATGAATGATGATCTTCAAAATCACTGTGGAATGAGATGAGCTCTCAGCTGACACGTATGCCATTCTGTTCATATATCATTGTTTTTGTTTTGTTTTTTAAACCTTTATCTTCTGTCTTATTATCATTTCTAAGACAGAATTATGGCAAGGACTAAGCAATCAGAGTTGAGTGACTTGCCCAGGGTCACACAGCTAGGAAATGTCTGAAACCATATTTGAACCCAGGTCCTCTCTACTCCAAGCTCTATCCACTGAGCCACCAGCTTCCCACTTTTTCCTCCCCCTCCCCCCATGTAGTTTTAAACTTCTTCCACTAAGTCTCTATATTTTGAAAGTTTATCACCCCATAGAATTCGGAGATTAGGAGTTTTTGACGTGTTAATATCAATTAAAAAAGCCTCATTCTTTTTATGTCTTAATGTGATGTCTGGATGGTGGATGGTGGATGGTTGTGGGCAACTGCACTGTCTATGATGAGGACTTAAATCTAGTATAGTTTGTTTGCTGAATTCTCATGACTATTTTGAGGTTTGTAGTTGTAGTTTAAAGATTTTTTCTCTGAAACCTGATAGAGGACAGCAAACCTTGATTGTGGATTTGTCTTTTATGTCCGTAGTTATTTGCAGGCTGTTCTCCCTATTTGAGTGTCAGCTCCCAGAAAGGCAAGAACTGTGCTTATCCTCCCTGGAACTGCCTTTCTTTGTATAGCGAGAGCTTAACCAATGCTTAACTGACCAGACAGCTGGTTGCTTCTTTCTGGGTACCTGATATACATTTTCGAAGTCTGCTATGATATGTGACAGTTTCCACCATTCATTCTACTGCATATCAGGCATCAACCAACAAATTTAGGACTGTTTTGTAATTCCTGTGTTCTAATCCTGAATGATTAGGATAAATCCCTCAGTTTTTATAAATAAGTCCATTTGACTCTGTCATTTTTTCCGTGCCTTTGTGTCAACATACTGTTGAGTGAATTCTTGCAGATGCCTCCCATGAAGTGCCTTTGGATTTGAATCTTGAATCGTAGCTGTTCAGAGGCTCTCATTTTTAGCTATTTCATGAATAAGCTATTTTTTTTGGGGGGGGGAGAGTGTGCCTTTAGTAGTTAGGCAGAGAGATTTTTTTCTTCCAAAAGTATTTCTATACATTCTTAATCTGCTTATTTTATGGGCTCTTAGATTATCAATCTTTCTCTGTTTTCAAGGTAATCTTTTGTTAGCCACTTTGGGGTAACAAACCTCTATTTCTTTAACATGATTTGGGTTTTTGTTTGGACACCTCCTAGATCCATTGTCACTCATTTTACCATGACAAAAGTATACATTAAAAACTTATTATTATTATTTATCAAGATGGCACAGGAAATGGGAAGTAGGAAAACGTTAGCTCTGCTTTTACGTCATTGGCTGGCTTCTTGCTTTGGACTACGTACCTAGCCCCTGGAAATGGCACCATCTGCTGGCGAGTGAATACTTAAAACAAAAGAAATCTGGGACAAGAAATACTCTAACATGGAGAATTTTAGACTGGATGGAAAAGTAGGCAGATTGAAACGAAATGATCTCTACTTAAAACTATAATACAAAATAAAAAAGAAGAAGAATAAGAAGATAAGGGGGCAGCTGGGTAGCTCAGTGGATTGAGAGCTAGGCATAGAGATGGGATGGTCCTGGGTTCAAATTTGACCTCAGACATCTCCTAGATGTGTGTCTCTGGGCAAGCCACTTAACCTCCCTTGCCTAGTCCTTATTATTCTTCTGCCTTGGAACCAATGCACAGTATTGATTCTGAGATGGAAGGTAAGGGGAAAAAAAAAAGAAGAAGAAGAAGGAGGAGGAGGAGGAGGAGGAGGAGGAGGAGACTATAATATGAATTACAAAAGAATGAGGGGAATGATGAAAGAATATATATTTTGATATAATTTCACAGGCTGCAGCATATTCTCCATCCCTTCATTCCCCTCTCTCTTACCAAGTGTTGAACATTTTTTAAATTTCCTGCATTACAGAGAGCATTGTGCTGGGTGCTAAAAAATATCACTGATCCAGGAGACAGTATTCTTGCTCTTCAAGAACCTTCAAGGACTCTTCTAATCTTCTCTAGGGAAAGATTAAAAAAGTAATTCCAAGTCATTTTTATTTGGTGTTGCAATGAGTCTTAGCTCTACATGAGTATAGGCAGGTTAATTTTCTGAAAAACCCTAGTACTTCAAGAAAGATTTATAATAAAGAGTGGAAAGAAATGCTGGATTTGGAATCAGAAGACATGTGTCTGTGTACTAACCCTCCTGTCATCTGTGAAGTCACTTAACCTCTCTAGGGCTCAGTTTACTCATCTGTAAATTGGGAATATTGGACTAGATGATTTCTTTCTCTTTTTCTTTTTTCTTTTGCAAAGAAAAAACTGTTTATTCATAAATATGTAGCTTTAAAGACTTTTAACTCAATACTTTGCTATACATGCCTCATGGCATCCTGGGGAAAAATAGAAGGAATATAATAGCTATGTACAGATATAGCCTTCTGTTCCCAAGAAATGATTGAAGAAATATTTGACTTTCTTTCTTTAAAATATTTCTTTCTTGGGGAAGCTGGGTAGCTCAGTGAATTGAGAGCCAGGCCTAGAGACGGGAGGTCCTAGGTTCAAATCTGGCCTCAGACACTTCCCAGCTGTGTGACCCTGGGCAAGTCACTTGACCCCCATTGCCCACCCTTACTACTCTTCCACCTATAAGACAATACACAGAAGTTAGGGGTTTAAAATTAAAAAATAAAAATAAAATATTTCTTTCTTTCTTTATAAAATATTTTCCCATGTTTCCATGATTCATCTTCCTTCCCTTTCCTCTTCCTTCCCCACTCCCTGAGCCAACAAACAATTCCACTGGGTTGTACAAATGTTATCACTTGATACCTATTTCTATATTCTTCATTTTTGCTATAGGGCGATTTTTTAGAGCCAATCCCAAGTATTATACCTATATATACAAGTGATATGTTTTTCTTTTGCATTTCTACTCTTCTCTCAATGTGGATAGCATTCTTTCTCCTAAGTCCTTCAGGAGTGTGGACTAGATGATTTCTAAAATATCTTGTTTTGTTTATCATCCTGTGATTCAGTTTGGTCAGAAAATGAGGACAACTGCTGCTTTTTCATTCTGCCTGCTTGCTGGGGCTTTCCTTAATGTCTATCCCATGTGGTCAGTATTGTTTCTCTTAATTGCCCTTCCCTAACCCTCTCTCACCTTTGCTATGGGGTGGAATATTTTCCAATTGTAGTTGAAGAGACCTTTCCTGGTGACTAAGCTTGATGATAACCAGGGAACCTCAAATTGCCTTCTTTGCCAGTTCCTGCTGAGCCATGTGTTGAAGGGAGTAAGAATAAACACAATGGTTGATAATGTCAACAGAGAAGCTGAAAGCAAAACATTGTTAAATTCTTTTCCGTCCTAAACCACTTGTTAAGAGTTTGAAAGTTTCACCCTCTCAAGCCACAAATTGGTTAGTAACCCAGGGAAATAAATGAGTGTGTTAGCTCCAAGCTTAACATAAAGGGCTGTGTTCTTTCTCCCCTTCCTTTGGTTCCTTTGGAGGAACCACTAAAAGTCATTTTAAAACCTGGTCAGCTAGGATGCAGGCAGTTCTGGCACTGACCTGAGAGCACAGTTGTTGTATGGCAGCGATTGGGCTCATAACAAAGACTAAGACATAAAACGGTATGGCCTACTTGATGGTCCAATTTTATTCATAAAGACCAGATTAAAATTTCTCAAAATTCCTGAAAATAAGACATAGTATCATTTGGGAAACAATCAAGGAAACATGAATATAAAATAGTATTTAAAAAAACTAAAAGTTCTTCCTTCCTTCCTTCCTTCCTTCCTTCCTTCCTTCCTTCCTTCCTTCCTTCCT
>NW_025389433.1:0-3738 GCF_016433145.1 Gracilinanus agilis | reverse complement strand
ACAAACTGTGCCATATAAACATAATGATGTAGTAATATAAATGTAGGATATAATGGCACTGTAAAAAGAGATTATTTTAGAGTCCTGGGAAGTATGAACTGATGCAGAAAGAAGTAAGGAAAATCAACATTGATTTCAGAAATCTAATCAATGCACATGACCTTTGATAAAGCATGTCACCCACATTCTGACATTGACCTGATGGACTCAGGATATTGAGGGAAATATACATTTTTGGACATGATCTCTACATGAATTTATTTTGCTTTACTGTGCTTGCTTGTCACAAAATTTTCTTTTTTCTCTTGGTTTTTAATGAGAGGTGGGGTGCTGTGCTGGTGAGAGATTAGCAATAGTGATAAAAATAAAGGACACTGTAACATTTATTAAAATGCACAGAAGAGAATAGAAAGTTCAGAAGGAAGCACAGACAAGCAGGACAACTTTGAAAGTAATGTGGAACACATATATTTTCCAAAAAAAAGAGAGAGGTATGAAAGAAAGATTTCAGAATGTATAAATCCTCTCTTCTGTTACACACACACACACACACACACACACACACACACACACACACACATACACACACACACACAACAACAACAACAACAACAATCTATAAGGTAACCCATCTATCCTGGTGCCATCTTAAAAGCATACTTAGTTGAAAATCTTAGATGAAAACCATCTTCACTGTTGATTTAACATTACACATATAACACATTAAGGGCTTAAATGAATTCAAGTTGAACTAATCAGTGAGTTTCTGTGTCGATCTTCTGTGACTACAAAGACAAGAACCTGATTTCCTTCTGGGGTCATGGGAAATAGTCTTGTTGCTTTTTAGCCACATCTCATAGCTTTTAAATGGACATCAAGAAAGATTCTTATTCTAATACCTACAAAGGGTTTATTGTTGAGGCAAGTTAATAGCCTATCCTGAATCCAATTGGACATAATACACAGAAGGAATTAGGAAACATGCATCTTACATACCATTCAACAAGGCTCATTTGATTTAGTGTTGTGAACCCGGGAACTTTCATCCAATGTTTTTAAAACCATTTCAAAAGAAACCATTTGAAACCTTGATTAAAAATGTATACTTGCACGTAAGGCTGCTGTATATTCTCAAGGAACTGGAATATGCTTTTTCAAGATCCAGTATACAATTTTTTGGAGCTTGACGAGTAGAAGCTAAGAAGTATTTCCTTGAGGTCTGAGAATAGCACATAGCTCCCTACTCTAACCAAGCCATCCATAAATTTTTCCTACCTACGAGGTTATAGCAAGAAGTGCAATTATCAATTGGGAGAGTACATGAAGGCATACACCAGCACCAAATTGTAAAATCAATTTAGGAAGTGCGACTGGAGTTGTCTTTCCTAGGTTTTTAATTATGTGTTTGTTTGCCATGGTGGCCTAATTTAGTCAAGGAGATGAGCCAACATTAAAAGCTGGTGGGAGAGGTAAGTAATCCCCAGGGTGGGCTGCTTGTGCACAGAGTTTAAAAGCCACATGTACAGAAGCAAAAGGCAAGGCGCATTGGAGAAGGGGGTCCACATGATAAACAGGGAAAGGCTAGCAAATCAAATTTTTCACAATTAGTTGAACAACAACTGTGACAGGTTCAGCGCTTAGCATTTTCATTTGTGTGCTCAAATTTGGTTATCCGTCCTCTTTTATGCAAATGTGATGTGACAGGAGAAGCTGGGAGCACTGAAGCAGGCCGATCACTCACAACAGGGGCTAGGTCTGTACAGCTGAGAGGCCTGGATTAAATGGACTGAATGCTGATGGATAAATGACATGAACCTCCCTGAAAGCCTCATGAACTGATTTAAAACTTCTAAGGGAGGATGCCCAGAACATAATTATGCTTTATGTCCCAGCCCAAACTGTCAAAAATAAAAAAAGATAAAAGAAGAGTATAAATTACAGCAAATTAATATTATCTGCATTTATAATTTAGTTCCATCTAATGTGCTTGTTGCAAATTAGAAAAATGGAAAAAACTGGAAAACCACATCTTTACACTGCAGAATTCTCTTATGTTAAAAACAAAATTTTTAAAAGTAAGACACCGCAGAAAGGCTCCTTTTCTTCTTAAGGGGATGTTGCTTTCTGTACAATATTGATTTGGCATCTTCAGAGCTTTTCTTTAAGTTGATCGCAATTTCATAAAACCATTTTGATTTCTTAAAGCACTTCGCAATCAAGGGAATGACTTCTTCTGCAGGTAGTATGAAAGCACAATTTTAAGCATTTAACAGCTCCTGTGCAACCATATCTAGGACTTTTGATGATGTTTATCGCCTGTTATGTAGAAAAGATTCTAAGCTTTGGGAGATATGGGAATATATCATCTAGCATGAAGCCAAGGAGAATGGTAGAATTTTATTTCCTAGAGATTTTTCAATTTAATTCAACAAATATTTACTGAACGCCTACTGTGACCAAAACACTATGCTAGGCACCATGGGGGATACAAAGGAGCTTACAGTCTGATAGTGGAGATGAAACATGCTCACAAATTACTGTAACAGATTACAATATGTGTTGTGAGAGTTCTAGTACAAAGCAAATAGTATTCACAATGTACTTTAAGGATTCAGAAGAGTGAAAAATCACATTTGACTGGAAGCTCAGGAAAGGTTTTCTGAAAGTACTATCATTTGGAAAATGGATAAGATTTCAGGGGGCAGAAGTGGTTGGTAGATGGTATTTGGGGGAGAAGAAACAGTATAAGCAAAGATGCAAAGATACAGAAAATATTCAAAACACCCAGGTTCCGATGAGCTTATTCCAAAGAGGTAGAGAGATGATCAGGTTCTCTTTTTCGTGCCCCCAACATTTATCAGAGATTGTACTCTAAATGGATAGTGAGCATTACCACTTGTACAACTCGTGTCTTTTATACTGAGATTTATTGAGGGAATGATACAAACTGGATTTGAATGGATAGCAAATGTCACTGCTGTGAGGGTGCCTTCTGTTGAGAAGCACATTCCTCCAGGCCTGTGTAGTTCCTTGTCCTAGCCATCCAAAAATACAAAGTACCAGTATCCAAGGGACAAAATTTCAGAACAAATTTTGCTGCTTAGCTTTGAGAGTAACTTGTCTTTGATTTGCTTAGGAAGAAAGTCTTGCTTTTGATTTTGCTCTTTTTAAGTTTAGGGGGACCTGAATGGTCAAGCCATTAGTGGCTGAGACCCTGGTCAGACTTTATAAAACCATAATTGATCTTTTGCTCTAGTTTTCTTTAGCACAGCCTTAACATTCTCAGCAGTCGTAAACATAGGTGGCTATTATTTGGATGAGAGGCTTAGCATGGAAAATTTTTCTCCATTATCCAAGGATGGCCTTAGAAAAGGTTATAGTTACCTGGAAGTGGCAGAGTATATATAGCCTAGAGTTAGGCTTCTCACAAACATTATAAAAGGGGAAAAAACAACTAATGAACATTTAGCAGCAGGCTAAGAATGCAATAGTTAAACTTAAATCTATTGGTTGAATCTGCAAGTGAAACTTTTTTGTGCTAGTATAAAGGGAGACTGGTCAATAGTGGCCCAGTCCTTCAAGTATGTACAGTACATTGAGCCTTGCAGAGATCCTTTACCTCCACCTCTTTAGAATTTGCTCCAATATTTCCTGACTTTCTTGTCATCTTGTCTCTTACATACAGACACAAGTCTCTCTCTCTCTCTCTCTCTCTCTCTCTCTCTCTCTCTCTCTCTC